>NW_026062055.1:0-7500 GCF_023897955.1 Schistocerca gregaria | reverse complement strand
CGTACGGCTCCACACCGGAGCGGACAGGCACTCGGGCGAACGTCATTCAAAACCGGCGCCAGGCGCCAGGTACCGCAGGCCAGCCGCTCCAGAGCTTCAGCGCTCGTACCACACAACAACAACAACACTTCCGCTAGTTTTGAGAGGCACGCGTGGTTCCGCACGCGGCGCACGGCCACTGCCGTACAGGTAGCGTGTTGCGCGACACGACACGCACATCGAAAGACATGCAGTCTAGTCGGTAATGATCCTTCCGCAGGTTCACCTACGGAAACCTTGTTACGACTTTTACTTCCTCTAAATGATCAAGTTTGGTCATCTTTCCGGTAGCATCGGCAACGACAGAGTCGATGCCGCGTACCAGTCCGAAGACCTCACTAAATCATTCAATCGGTAGTAGCGACGGGCGGTGTGTACAAAGGGCAGGGACGTAATCAACGCGAGCTTATGACTCGCGCTTACTGGGAATTCCTCGTTCATGGGGAACAATTGCAAGCCCCAATCCCTAGCACGAAGGAGGTTCAGCGGGTTACCCCGACCTTTCGGCCTAGGAAGACACGCTGATTCCTTCAGTGTAGCGCGCGTGCGGCCCAGAACATCTAAGGGCATCACAGACCTGTTATTGCTCAATCTCGTGCGGCTAGAAGCCGCCTGTCCCTCTAAGAAGAAAAGTAATCGCTGACAGCACGAAGGATGTCACGCGACTAGTTAGCAGGCTAGAGTCTCGTTCGTTATCGGAATTAACCAGACAAATCGCTCCACCAACTAAGAACGGCCATGCACCACCACCCACCGAATCAAGAAAGAGCTATCAATCTGTCAATCCTTCCGGTGTCCGGGCCTGGTGAGGTTTCCCGTGTTGAGTCAAATTAAGCCGCAGGCTCCACTCCTGGTGGTGCCCTTCCGTCAATTCCTTTAAGTTTCAGCTTTGCAACCATACTTCCCCCGGAACCCAAAAGCTTTGGTTTCCCGGAGGCTGCCCGCCGAGTCATCGGAGGAACTGCGGCGGATCGCTGGCTGGCATCGTTTATGGTTAGAACTAGGGCGGTATCTGATCGCCTTCGAACCTCTAACTTTCGTTCTTGATTAATGAAAACATACTTGGCAAATGCTTTCGCTTCTGTTCGTCTTGCGACGATCCAAGAATTTCACCTCTAACGTCGCAATACGAATGCCCCCGCCTGTCCCTATTAATCATTACCTCGGGTTCCGAAAACCAACAAAATAGAACCGAGGTCCTATTCCATTATTCCATGCACACAGTATTCAGGCGGGCTTGCCTGCTTTAAGCACTCTAATTTGTTCAAAGTAAACGTGCCGGCCCACCGAGACACTCAACAAAGAGCACCCTGGTAGGATTTAAACGGGGTCCGCCTCGGGACGCGAAAGCACCCCTTCGGCTCGCCCCACCGGCAGGACGTCCCACGATACATGCCAGTTAAACACCGACGGGCGGTGAACCAACAGCGTGGGACACAAATCCAACTACGAGCTTTTTAACCGCAACAACTTTAATATACGCTATTGGAGCTGGAATTACCGCGGCTGCTGGCACCAGACTTGCCCTCCAATAGATACTCGTTAAAGGATTTAAAGTGTACTCATTCCGATTACGGGGCCTCGGATGAGTCCCGTATCGTTATTTTTCGTCACTACCTCCCCGTGCCGGGAGTGGGTAATTTGCGCGCCTGCTGCCTTCCTTGGATGTGGTAGCCGTTTCTCAGGCTCCCTCTCCGGAATCGAACCCTGATTCCCCGTTACCCGTTACAACCATGGTAGGCGCAGAACCTACCATCGACAGTTGATAAGGCAGACATTTGAAAGATGCGTCGCCGGTACGAGGACCGTGCGATCAGCCCAAAGTTATTCAGAGTCACCAAGGCAAACGGACCAGACAAGCCAATCCGATTGGTTTTGATCTAATAAAAGCGTCCCTTCCATCTCTGGTCGGGACTCTGTTTGCATGTATTAGCTCTAGAATTACCACAGTTATCCAAGTAACGTGGGTACGATCTAAGGAACCATAACTGATTTAATGAGCCATTCGCGGTTTCACCTTAATGCGGCTTGTACTGAGACATGCATGGCTTAATCTTTGAGACAAGCATATGACTACTGGCAGGATCAACCAGGGAGCTGCGTCAACTAGAGCTGAGCAGCCGGCCGCCCGGGAGTGTGTCCCGGGGGCCCGCGCGAACACGCAAGCGTCCGCTCAATTATTCTGCAAACAGGAGGAGGCCGAGCTCCCCTGCACGATACACCTCGAAACCCTCTCAGGTCCCGGCGGCGCGCAGCGCCGTCCTAGGTACTTGGTCGGTTTCGAGAGAGGCGCAATCGCCCGGAGTTAGGCGAGTAGACGGTTTTAGTGCGAACACCCTTGCTCCCAACTGAGCTTGCCGCTGCCGACAGAGGCCCGGGAGCGTGCTGTCGTGGCATTGCCGGCGGGAGACAACACGCGCCACCTATGGTGACCGGCAGCTCCAACGCCAGCGCCACACAAGGGCAAAGCCCCACTTGGGTGCAGAAGCGAACTCTCCCAGCACAGCGCACGCGCCAACACGTCCGCACAACTGCGATACAAACCACCTGCGAGAACCGCTGGGGCGACCGAGCAGCAGACGGCGTCGCGGCGCCGAGTGCCAGGCGGCGGCGCATCCTCAACGCACACAGTCCTCAATCAGACCAGCACACTGCAGATGTCCACCGCGCTTCGCACCGGGCTCGGCTGAACCAACTTTGGCCGCCAGGCGCCGCGTGCAGGGTGCGCCGCAGCGTAGCTGCGCCGCCTGCCGGGCCCGTCGGCTGGCGCTCCTGCCACTCGGCGCCCCCCACCAGCCGGCTGTTGCGCGTGCGCCCACGCAGCGCGCGGCCAACACGCCGGGCGGCCCCCCTTCACCGGCCGGGAACAGTCCCACCAAGCCACCGCCGCGTATCGCTTCATACCCACATGGGCCTAGTCACGTGTGTGGATGTGGCGGGTACCGCTGAAACAACCGGTTAATAGCTGTACCGATCGTCGCCATCACAGATTCACCTCCAGCGTGAACAACCGCTCAACAACGGATTTCCAGTTCATTTGCGTATCTTGGGCAGTAAACGTAGATGTCCACCTACATTTGCGAATTCAACAATTCTTGCATGCCAGGATGTCATGTGTCACGACACGCTACATCAGACCACATACACACTGCGACATGTGCAGAAGAGAACACGTGGAAGGTGGCCCGCGCAAGTATGCGATGTCCCTTCCGCGATCCACTGTCAACCGGCATCTGCGGCATGTCCCAGATATGGAACGCGGTCCACCAGGGTAGCACTTTGTGTGAGGCAATACGACAAAGTCGGAATACACGCGTCACTACATCAGACGGCTCACGCTGACCTGACCTGACCTGACCTGACCTGACTCACCGCACCACCACCCCCAGCGACCCAGGGTGACATACAATGCGTTCGTACGTTCCTCCCACACGCCTCTACGGCGTACCACAGTGCAACCTAGCTGTTATTGGGAGACGAGACAAGTAGCATCGAGCACAACATATGGAAATTGAGATTCGACACCGTTGGGCACAGCCAGCGTACAGTCACACGTATCACACTACTTCACTCTGTACGTAACTACCGATGATCGGTACAGCGTGTGGGTTACGCGTACGACATCAGCGGACAATGGACACAGACCATACCACGACGTACACTGAGGGCGTCGACATCTGAATGCAACTGAACAGCTGCGAGGCTCATTTAACACTCACACGCCAGACCGACCAGCTTGAGAGGACAGAGACACAAAGAGGGGGACAGAGGGGGGGGGGGGGCCGATATAGTCCTATTGCAGTACAATTGACAGTGGATAGCGGGAATATGTGGAAAGTAAGCAACACTCGCAAGACATCTACATGAGGATAACAACGACACCAGAGATTCCGAGCAGTGAACTATGTTAGGCAAAGGGACAACGTGGGTTAGGTTAAGGGACAACGTGGGTTAGGTTAAGGGACAACGTGGGTTAGGTTAAGGGACAACGTGGGTTAGGTTAAGGGACAACGTGGGTTAGGTTAAGGGACAACGTGGGTTAGGTTAAGGGACAACGTGGGTTAGGTTAAGGGACAACGTGGGTTAGGTTAAGGGACAACGTGGGTTAGGTTAAGGGACAACGTGGGTTAGGTTAAGGGACAACGTGGGTTAGGTTAAGGGACAACGTGGGTTAGGTTAAGGGACAACGTGGGTTAGGTTAAGGGACAACGTGGGTTAGGTTAAGGGACAACGTGGGTTAGGTTAAGGGACAACGTGGGTTAGGTTAAGGGACAACTTGGGTTAGGTTAAGGGACAACTTGAGTTAGGTTAAGGGACAACTTGAGTTAGGTTAAGGGACAACTTGAGTTAGGTTAAGGGACAACTTGAGTTAGGTTAAGGGACAACTTGAGTTAGGTTAAGGGACAACTTGAGTTAGGTTAAGGGACAACTTGAGTTAGGTTAAGGGACAACTTGAGTTAGGTTAAGGGACAACTTGAGTTAGGTTAAGGGACAACTTGAGTTAGGTTAAGGGACAACTTGAGTTAGGTTAAGGGACAACTTGAGTTAGGTTAAGGGACAACTTGAGTTAGGTTAAGGGACAACTTGAGTTAGGTTAAGGGACAACTTGAGTTAGGTTAAGGGACAACTTGAGTTAGGTTAAGGGACAACTTGAGTTAGGTTAAGGGACAACTTGAGTTAGGTTAAGGGACAACTTGAGTTAGGTTAAGGGACAACTTGAGTTAGGTTAAGGGACAACTTGAGTTAGGTTAAGGGACAACTTGAGTTAGGTTAAGGGACAAATTGAGTTAGGTTAAGCGATAATCTGGTACAGCCACAGTTAGGTTAAGCGATGATCTGGTACAGCCACAGTTAGGTTAAGCGATGATCTGGTACAGCCACAGTTAGGTTAAGCGATAATCTGGTACAGCCACAGTTAGGTTAAGCGATAATCTGGTACAGCCACAGTTAGGTTAAGCGATAATCTGGTACAGCCACAGTTAGGTTAAGCGATAATCTGGTACAGCCACAGTTAGGTTAAGCGATAATCTGGTACAGCCACAGTTAGGTTAAGCGATAATCTGGTACAGCCACAGTTAGGTTAAGCGATAATCTGGTACAGCCACAGTTAGGTTAAGCGATAATCTGGTACAGCCACAGTTAGGTTAAGCGATAATCTGGTACAGCCACAGTTAGGTTAAGCAATAAAGTTGGTTAAATTTGGTATTGTGGGAAAGGGGGAAGAGAGAGAGAGGGGGGGGGGGTGGATAGTGGTGGCAGTACGCGGATGCCTGAGTCACCGTCAGATACGTCACGTCGGTTCGATGCTTGTAGCAAGAGGCTGGCGGGTCTGTGTCTCTCACTTCTGCAATTTTTCATGTGGTATAACACGAGGGCGGGGGGTGATATTTGGTGCCCCTCTGTGTAGGATGTGTGTTGGTTTATCTGAGCAATGGTAGTTGTCGGAGGAGTGGGGTATTGTGCTTTTATAGGTGGACCTACTGCTCTGGTTATCATAGTGTCGACGGTGCAATGTCGCAGAGAGGATGCACTCGACATTGTCGCATTCCAGATGTTTACGTATTGTGTGTCTCCGTTGCAGGCCGAGAGTGGTGCATGTTCGAGTGTCTGGCTGACGTGCGATTCACGTTGTGTGCCCAGTCTTACAGCACGTATAGGGACATTCGCATAAATCATCTATATGTGGCCTTGCATCATTTACTAAGCAGTGCCGTGAGACGACCGAACTATTAGGAAAGTACTGATGTACCGCATAATGTTTACCTTCCACCACACGGCGAGTATCGACTGTGCCCAGCGTTGCCACCGCAGGCAGCGGTCACCGTCACCATTGTGCGGCGGAACGGAACATCTATATCCTCAGAGGAGCACTCTTTGCCGCCGGGCGTCAGGTCTCGCGGCCTGCCGGCCAGCGCCCACGACGAACTTACTGCATGTATAGGGACAGCGGGAATTTGGCATACTTGATATAACTCTTCATGAGACGCAAGATATAGGGGTGGATTGCAACTTACGACTGCGAGAAAAGTCCGCCGTTCATCCGCCGGAGTTGCGATTTCGGCGGGGCACGTACGGTCGCGGGTGGAGCACTTGGTGCGGCGTACGCACCCGGGTTGCGGCTCCTGCGCTGGAGGGGGGTGCAGGTTTTGTGTGGGTGGGCTCGGCAAATGAGCACTGTGGGCCCCATACATGGCCTAGTCCGCGTGGCCTCCCCCAGGTGGCGGTACCGTCGTTGCACCACGTCATGTCGCGGGGCACCTACAGATGGCGCACGTACTGTTGGCATTGCACGTGCTTCCGTCCTATCTTCATAGATGGCGATGCCGTCTTTTGCCACTCTGCCTCGCGCAGTTCACGCACATTCCCATAGGTGGCCGTACCCTAACGACTTATCACCACCCACACTAACCGCCCCGGGGACTTGCCAACGACACACCCTATCCCAAGTCTATTTTCTTACGAAGCATCATGTGTTATTATATTTTATTTCACATCCATAGTGTGCGGGGTATTGTAGTTCACCGTACTGCGGTGGACGCTATGCTACCAGGGGGCGCGGGCCACGACGAAGGCGGACCACACTCCGGCCGGCACCCACCCGACGCCAACGCCGCCGACGCCGACGCCGACGCCGGCCGCAAAGTGATACGCTGTAGAGCGGCAGTAGACTGCGCGCCCGGCCGCCGCCGCCGCCTCCTCCTCCTCCTCCGCCGCCGCCGCCGCCGCCGCCGCCGCGGCACCCATCGCAGCACCCACGTCAGCGGCAGGTGGGGCCCCCCGCAAAACCGATACGCCTCAGTCCGCCGCACACAATGCAGCGCCCTTGGGGGTGGCTGCCCGGCCCAACCGATACGCCCAGATGTACTAAACGGAAAAAAAAAGGAAAGACAAAAACACAGCACGGGAAACGGGCACACGTGCCCCTGGCGCCCAGCCGCGGGGGTCTCGTCTCGCGACAAGACGAATCCCCCAAGCTAGGGCTGAGTCTCAACAGATCGCAGCGTGGCAACTGCTCTACCGAGTACAACACCCCGCCCGGTACCTAAGTCGTCTACAGACGATTCCGAGTCCCGACATCGAAATATAGACACCCATGGTCGACCGGTAGGGGCAGGGCGGCGCCGGGAACAGATCCCAGACAGCACCGCCCGAGTGCCCCGTCCGGCAAACAAGTTGGGCCCGTACGGCGCGGCGCCACGTGGGTCGACCGCGCCTAGTAAAGTCACGTATTTTCGAGCCTTTCGACCCTCGGGACTCCTTAGCGATATCGTTGCCACAATGGCTAGACGGGATTCGGCCTTAGAGGCGTTCAGGCTTAATCCCACGGATGGTAGCTTCGCACCACCGGCCGCTCGGCCGAGTGCGTGAACCAAATGTCCGAACCTGCGGTTCCTCTCGTACTGAGCAGGATTACTATCGCAACGACACAGTCATCAGTAGGGTAAAACAACCTGTCTCACG
>NW_026062053.1:245000-250000 GCF_023897955.1 Schistocerca gregaria | reverse complement strand
CTAGAAGCCGCCTGTCCCTCTAAGAAGAAAAGTAATCGCTGACAGCACGAAGGATGTCACGCGACTAGTTAGCAGGCTAGAGTCTCGTTCGTTATCGGAATTAACCAGACAAATCGCTCCACCAACTAAGAACGGCCATGCACCACCACCCACCGAATCAAGAAAGAGCTATCAATCTGTCAATCCTTCCGGTGTCCGGGCCTGGTGAGGTTTCCCGTGTTGAGTCAAATTAAGCCGCAGGCTCCACTCCTGGTGGTGCCCTTCCGTCAATTCCTTTAAGTTTCAGCTTTGCAACCATACTTCCCCCGGAACCCAAAAGCTTTGGTTTCCCGGAGGCTGCCCGCCGAGTCATCGGAGGAACTGCGGCGGATCGCTGGCTGGCATCGTTTATGGTTAGAACTAGGGCGGTATCTGATCGCCTTCGAACCTCTAACTTTCGTTCTTGATTAATGAAAACATACTTGGCAAATGCTTTCGCTTCTGTTCGTCTTGCGACGATCCAAGAATTTCACCTCTAACGTCGCAATACGAATGCCCCCGCCTGTCCCTATTAATCATTACCTCGGGTTCCGAAAACCAACAAAATAGAACCGAGGTCCTATTCCATTATTCCATGCACACAGTATTCAGGCGGGCTTGCCTGCTTTAAGCACTCTAATTTGTTCAAAGTAAACGTGCCGGCCCACCGAGACACTCAACAAAGAGCACCCTGGTAGGATTTAAACGGGGTCCGCCTCGGGACGCGAAAGCACCCCTTCGGCTCGCCCCACCGGCAGGACGTCCCACGATACATGCCAGTTAAACACCGACGGGCGGTGAACCAACAGCGTGGGACACAAATCCAACTACGAGCTTTTTAACCGCAACAACTTTAATATACGCTATTGGAGCTGGAATTACCGCGGCTGCTGGCACCAGACTTGCCCTCCAATAGATACTCGTTAAAGGATTTAAAGTGTACTCATTCCGATTACGGGGCCTCGGATGAGTCCCGTATCGTTATTTTTCGTCACTACCTCCCCGTGCCGGGAGTGGGTAATTTGCGCGCCTGCTGCCTTCCTTGGATGTGGTAGCCGTTTCTCAGGCTCCCTCTCCGGAATCGAACCCTGATTCCCCGTTACCCGTTACAACCATGGTAGGCGCAGAACCTACCATCGACAGTTGATAAGGCAGACATTTGAAAGATGCGTCGCCGGTACGAGGACCGTGCGATCAGCCCAAAGTTATTCAGAGTCACCAAGGCAAACGGACCAGACAAGCCAATCCGATTGGTTTTGATCTAATAAAAGCGTCCCTTCCATCTCTGGTCGGGACTCTGTTTGCATGTATTAGCTCTAGAATTACCACAGTTATCCAAGTAACGTGGGTACGATCTAAGGAACCATAACTGATTTAATGAGCCATTCGCGGTTTCACCTTAATGCGGCTTGTACTGAGACATGCATGGCTTAATCTTTGAGACAAGCATATGACTACTGGCAGGATCAACCAGGGAGCTGCGTCAACTAGAGCTGAGCAGCCGGCCGCCCGGGAGTGTGTCCCGGGGGCCCGCGCGAACACGCAAGCGTCCGCTCAATTATTCTGCAAACAGGAGGAGGCCGAGCTCCCCTGCACGATACACCTCGAAACCCTCTCAGGTCCCGGCGGCGCGCAGCGCCGTCCTAGGTACTTGGTCGGTTTCGAGAGAGGCGCAATCGCCCGGAGTTAGGCGAGTAGACGGTTTTAGTGCGAACACCCTTGCTCCCAACTGAGCTTGCCGCTGCCGACAGAGGCCCGGGAGCGTGCTGTCGTGGCATTGCCGGCGGGAGACAACACGCGCCACCTATGGTGACCGGCAGCTCCAACGCCAGCGCCACACAAGGGCAAAGCCCCACTTGGGTGCAGAAGCGAACTCTCCCAGCACAGCGCACGCGCCAACACGTCCGCACAACTGCGATACAAACCACCTGCGAGAACCGCTGGGGCGACCGAGCAGCAGACGGCGTCGCGGCGCCGAGTGCCAGGCGGCGGCGCATCCTCAACGCACACAGTCCTCAATCAGACCAGCACACTGCAGATGTCCACCGCGCTTCGCACCGGGCTCGGCTGAACCAACTTTGGCCGCCAGGCGCCGCGTGCAGGGTGCGCCGCAGCGTAGCTGCGCCGCCTGCCGGGCCCGTCGGCTGGCGCTCCTGCCACTCGGCGCCCCCCACCAGCCGCCTGTTGCGCGTGCGCCCACGCAGCGCGCGGCCAACACGCCGGGCGGCCCCCCTTCACCGGCCGGGAACAGTCCCACCAAGCCACCGCCGCGTATCGCTTCATACCCACATGGGCCTAGTCACGCGTGTGGATGTGGCGGGTACCGCTGAAACAACCGGTTAATAGCTGTACCGATCGTCGCCATCACAGATTCACCTCCAGCGTGAACAACCGCTCAACAACGGATTTCCAGTTCATTTGCGTATCTTGGGCAGTAAACGTAGATGTCCACCTACATTTGCGAATTCAACAATTCTTGCATGCCAGGATGTCATGTGTCACGACACGCTACATCAGACCACATACACACTGCGACATGTGCAGAAGAGAACACGTGGAAGGTGGCCCGCGCACGTATGCGATGTACCTTCCGCGATCCACTGTCAACCGGCATCTGCGGCATGTCCCAGATATGGAACGCGGTCCACCAGGGTAGCACTTTGTGTGAGGCAATACGACAAAGTCGGAATACACGCGTCACTACATCAGACGGCTCACGCTGACCTGACCTGACCTGACTCACCGCACCACCACCCCCAGCGACCCAGGGTGACATACAATGCGTTCGTACGTTCCTCCCACACGCCTCTACGGCGTACCACAGTGCAACCTAGCTGTTATTGGGAGACGAGACAAGTAGCATCAAGCACAACATATGGAAATTGAGATTCGACACCGTTGGGCACAGCCAGCGTACGGTCACACGTATCACACTACTTCACTCTGTACGTAACGACCGATGATCGGTACAGCGTGTGGGTTACGCGTACGACATCAGCGGACAATGGACACAGACCATACCACGACGTACACTGAGGGCGTCGACATCTGAATGCAACTGAACAGCTGCGAGGCTCATTTAACACTCAAACGCCAGACCGACCAGCTTGAGAGGACAGAGACACAAAGAGGGGGACAGAGGGGGACAGAGGGGGGGGAGGGGGGGGGTCGGCGATATAGTCCTATTGCAGTACAATTGACAGTGGATAGCAGGAATATGTGGAAAGTAAGCAACACTCGCAAGACATCTACATGAGGATAACAACGACACCAGAGATTCCGAGCAGTGAACTATGTTAGGCAAAGGGACAACGTGGGTTAGGTTAAGGGACAACGTGGGTTAGGTTAAGGGACAACGTGGGTTAGGTTAAGGGACAACGTGGGTTAGGTTAAGGGACAACGTGGGTTAGGTTAAGGGACAACGTGGGTTAGGTTAAGGGACAACGTGGGTTAGGTTAAGGGACAACGTGGGTTAGGTTAAGGGACAACGTGGGTTAGGTTAAGGGACAACGTGGGTTAGGTTAAGGGACAACGTGGGTTAGGTTAAGGGACAACGTGGGTTAGGTTAAGGGACAACGTGGGTTAGGTTAAGGGACAACGTGGGTTAGGTTAAGGGACAACGTGGGTTAGGTTAAGGGACAACGTGGGTTAGGTTAAGGGACAACGTCGGTTAGGTTAAGGGACAACGTGGGTTAGGTTAAGGGACAACGTGGGTTAGGTTAAGGGACAACGTGGGTTAGGTTAAGGGACAACGTGGGTTAGGTTAAGGGACAACGTGGGTTAGGTTAAGGGACAACGTGGGTTAGGTTAAGGGACAACGTGGGTTAGGTTAAGGGACAACTTGAGTTAGGTTAAGGGACAACTTGAGTTAGGTTAAGGGACAACTTGAGTTAGGTTAAGGGACAACTTGAGTTAGGTTAAGGGACAACTTGAGTTAGGTTAAGGGACAACTTGAGTTAGGTTAAGGGACAACTTGAGTTAGGTTAAGGGACAACTTGAGTTAGGTTAAGGGACAACTTGAGTTAGGTTAAGGGACAACTTGAGTTAGGTTAAGGGACAAATTGAGTTAGGTTAAGGGACAAATTGAGTTAGGTTAAGGGACAAATTGAGTTAGGTTAAGGGACAAATTGAGTTAGGTTAAGGGACAAATTGAGTTAGGTTAAGGGACAAATTGAGTTAGGTTAAGGGACAAATTGAGTTAGGTTAAGGGACAAATTGAGTTAGGTTAAGGGACAACTTGAGTTAGGTTAAGGGACAAATTGAGTTAGGTTAAGGGACAACTTGAGTTAGGTTAAGGGACAACTTGAGTTAGGTTAAGGGACAACTTGAGTTAGGTTAAGGGACAACTTGAGTTAGGTTAAGGGACAACTTGAGTTAGGTTAAGGGACAACTTGAGTTAGGTTAAGGGACAACTTGAGTTAGGTTAAGGGACAACTTGAGTTAGGTTAAGGGACAACTTGAGTTAGGTTAAGGGACAACTTGAGTTAGGTTAAGGGACAAATTGAGTTAGGTTAAGGGACAAATTGAGTTAGGTTAAGGGACAAATTGAGTTAGGTTAAGGGACAACTTGAGTTAGGTTAAGGGACAAATTGAGTTAGGTTAAGGGACAAATTGAGTTAGGTTAAGGGACAACTTGAGTTAGGTTAAGGGACAACTTGAGTTAGGTTAAGGGACAACTTGAGTTAGGTTAAGGGACAACTTGAGTTAGGTTAAGGGACAACTTGAGTTAGGTTAAGGGACAACTTGAGTTAGGTTAAGGGACAACTTGAGTTAGGTTAAGGGACAACTTGAGTTAGGTTAAGGGACAACTTGAGTTAGGTTAAGGGACAACTTGAGTTAGGTTAAGGGACAACTTGAGTTAGGTTAAGGGACAAATTGAGTTAGGTTAAGGGACAAATTGAGTTAGGTTAAGGGACAAATTGAGTTAGGTTAAGGGACAACTTGAGTTAGGTTAAGGGACAACTTGAGTTAGGTTAAGGGAC
>NW_026062053.1:230000-235000 GCF_023897955.1 Schistocerca gregaria | reverse complement strand
GCGCCGCAGCGTAGCTGCGCCGCCTGCCGGGCCCGTCGGCTGGCGCTCCTGCCACTCGGCGCCCCCCACCAGCCGCCTGTTGCGCGTGCGCCCACGCAGCGCGCGGCCAACACGCCGGGCGGCCCCCCTTCACCGGCCGGGAACAGTCCCACCAAGCCACCGCCGCGTATCGCTTCATACCCACATGGGCCTAGTCACGCGTGTGGATGTGGCGGGTACCGCTGAAACAACCGGTTAATAGCTGTACCGATCGTCGCCATCACAGATTCACCTCCAGCGTGAACAACCGCTCAACAACGGATTTCCAGTTCATTTGCGTATCTTGGGCAGTAAACGTAGATGTCCACCTACATTTGCGAATTCAACAATTCTTGCATGCCAGGATGTCATGTGTCACGACACGCTACATCAGACCACATACACACTGCGACATGTGCAGAAGAGAACACGTGGAAGGTGGCCCGCGCACGTATGCGATGTACCTTCCGCGATCCACTGTCAACCGG
Organism: Schistocerca gregaria; assembly: GCF_023897955.1. NCBI lineage: Eukaryota > Metazoa > Arthropoda > Insecta > Orthoptera > Acrididae > Schistocerca > Schistocerca gregaria. Next base: position 234,494 of record NW_026062053.1, on the reverse strand, counting down.
CATCTGCGGCATGTCCCAGATATGGAACGCGGTCCACCAGGGTAGCACTTTGTGTGAGGCAATACGACAAAGTCGGAATACACGCGTCACTACATCAGACGGCTCACGCTGACCTGACCTGACCTGACTCACCGCACCACCACCCCCAGCGACCCAGGGTGACATACAATGCGTTCGTACGTTCCTCCCACACGCCTCTACGGCGTACCACAGTGCAACCTAGCTGTTATTGGGAGACGAGACAAGTAGCATCAAGCACAACATATGGAAATTGAGATTCGACACCGTTGGGCACAGCCAGCGTACGGTCACACGTATCACACTACTTCACTCTGTACGTAACGACCGATGATCGGTACAGCGTGTGGGTTACGCGTACGACATCAGCGGACAATGGACACAGACCATACCACGACGTACACTGAGGGCGTCGACATCTGAATGCAACTGAACAGCTGCGAGGCTCATTTAACACTCAAACGCCAGACCGACCAGCTTGAGAGGACAGAGACACAAAGAGGGGGACAGAGGGGGACAGAGGGGGGGGAGGGGGGGGGTCGGCGATATAGTCCTATTGCAGTACAATTGACAGTGGATAGCAGGAATATGTGGAAAGTAAGCAACACTCGCAAGACATCTACATGAGGATAACAACGACACCAGAGATTCCGAGCAGTGAACTATGTTAGGCAAAGGGACAACGTGGGTTAGGTTAAGGGACAACGTGGGTTAGGTTAAGGGACAACGTGGGTTAGGTTAAGGGACAACGTGGGTTAGGTTAAGGGACAACGTGGGTTAGGTTAAGGGACAACGTGGGTTAGGTTAAGGGACAACGTGGGTTAGGTTAAGGGACAACGTGGGTTAGGTTAAGGGACAACGTGGGTTAGGTTAAGGGACAACGTGGGTTAGGTTAAGGGACAACGTGGGTTAGGTTAAGGGACAACGTGGGTTAGGTTAAGGGACAACGTGGGTTAGGTTAAGGGACAACGTGGGTTAGGTTAAGGGACAACGTGGGTTAGGTTAAGGGACAACGTCGGTTAGGTTAAGGGACAACGTCGGTTAGGTTAAGGGACAACGTGGGTTAGGTTAAGGGACAACGTGGGTTAGGTTAAGGGACAACGTGGGTTAGGTTAAGGGACAACGTGGGTTAGGTTAAGGGACAACGTGGGTTAGGTTAAGGGACAACGTGGGTTAGGTTAAGGGACAACGTGGGTTAGGTTAAGGGACAACTTGAGTTAGGTTAAGGGACAACTTGAGTTAGGTTAAGGGACAACTTGAGTTAGGTTAAGGGACAACTTGAGTTAGGTTAAGGGACAAATTGAGTTAGGTTAAGGGACAAATTGAGTTAGGTTAAGGGACAAATTGAGTTAGGTTAAGGGACAACTTGAGTTAGGTTAAGGGACAAATTGAGTTAGGTTAAGGGACAACTTGAGTTAGGTTAAGGGACAACTTGAGTTAGGTTAAGGGACAACTTGAGTTAGGTTAAGGGACAACTTGAGTTAGGTTAAGGGACAACTTGAGTTAGGTTAAGGGACAACTTGAGTTAGGTTAAGGGACAACTTGAGTTAGGTTAAGGGACAACTTGAGTTAGGTTAAGGGACAACTTGAGTTAGGTTAAGGGACAACTTGAGTTAGGTTAAGGGACAACTTGAGTTAGGTTAAGGGACAACTTGAGTTAGGTTAAGGGACAAATTGAGTTAGGTTAAGGGACAAATTGAGTTAGGTTAAGGGACAAATTGAGTTAGGTTAAGGGACAACTTGAGTTAGGTTAAGGGACAACTTGAGTTAGGTTAAGGGACAACTTGAGTTAGGTTAAGGGACAACTTGAGTTAGGTTAAGGGACAACTTGAGTTAGGTTAAGGGACAACTTGAGTTAGGTTAAGGGACAAATTGAGTTAGGTTAAGGGACAAATTGAGTTAGGTTAAGGGACAACTTGAGTTAGGTTAAGGGACAACTTGAGTTAGGTTAAGGGACAACTTGAGTTAGGTTAAGGGACAACTTGAGTTAGGTTAAGGGACAACTTGAGTTAGGTTAAGGGACAAATTGAGTTAGGTTAAGGGACAAATTGAGTTAGGTTAAGGGACAAATTGAGTTAGGTTAAGGGACAACTTGAGTTAGGTTAAGGGACAAATTGAGTTAGGTTAAGGGACAACTTGAGTTAGGTTAAGGGACAACTTGAGTTAGGTTAAGGGACAACTTGAGTTAGGTTAAGGGACAACTTGAGTTAGGTTAAGGGACAACTTGAGTTAGGTTAAGGGACAACTTGAGTTAGGTTAAGGGACAACTTGAGTTAGGTTAAGGGACAACTTGAGTTAGGTTAAGGGACAACTTGAGTTAGGTTAAGGGACAACTTGAGTTAGGTTAAGGGACAACTTGAGTTAGGTTAAGGGACAACTTGAGTTAGGTTAAGGGACAAATTGAGTTAGGTTAAGGGACAAATTGAGTTAGGTTAAGGGACAAATTGAGTTAGGTTAAGGGACAACTTGAGTTAGGTTAAGGGACAACTTGAGTTAGGTTAAGGGACAACTTGAGTTAGGTTAAGGGACAACTTGAGTTAGGTTAAGGGACAACTTGAGTTAGGTTAAGGGACAACTTGAGTTAGGTTAAGGGACAAATTGAGTTAGGTTAAGGGACAAATTGAGTTAGGTTAAGGGACAACTTGAGTTAGGTTAAGGGACAACTTGAGTTAGGTTAAGGGACAACTTGAGTTAGGTTAAGGGACAACTTGAGTTAGGTTAAGGGACAAATTGAGTTAGGTTAAGGGACAAATTGAGTTAGGTTAAGCGATAATCTGGTACAGCCACAGTTAGGTTAAGCGATAATCTGGTACAGCCACAGTTAGGTTAAGCGATAATCTGGTACAGCCACAGTTAGGTTAAGCGATAATCTGGTACAGCCACAGTTAGGTTAAGCGATAAACTGGTACAGCCACAGTTAGGTTAAGCGATAAACTGGTACAGCCACAGTTAGGTTAAGCGATAAACTGGTACAGCCACAGTTAGGTTAAGCGATAAACTGGTACAGCCACAGTTAGGTTAAGCGATAAACTGGTACAGCCACAGTTAGGTTAAGCGATAAACTGGTACAGCCACAGTTAGGTTAAGCGATAAACTGGTACAGCCACAGTTAGGTTAAGCGATAAACTGGTACAGCCACAGTTAGGTTAAGCGATAAACTGGTACAGCCACAGTTAGGTTAAGCGATAAACTGGTACAGCCACAGTTAGGTTAAGCGATAAACTGGTACAGCCACAGTTAGGTTAAGCGATAAACTGGTACAGCCACAGTTAGGTTAAGCGATAAACTGGTACAGCCACAGTTAGGTTAAGCGATAAACTGGTACAGCCACAGTTAGGTTAAGCGATAAACTGGTACAGCCACAGTTAGGTTAAGCGATAAAGTTGGTTAAATTTGGTATTGTGTGGGAAGGGGGCAGAGAGAGAGGGGGGGGGGGGGTGGATAGTGGTGGCAGTACACGGATGCCTGAGTCACCGTCAGATACGTCACGTCGGTTCGATGCTTGTAGCAAGAGGCTGGCGGATGTGTGTCTCTCACTTCTGCAATTTTTCATGTGGTATAACACGAGGGCGGGGGATGATATTTGGTGCCCCTCTGTGTAGGATGTGTGTTGGTGGTGTTGATTTATCTGAGCAATGGTAGTTGTCGGAGGAGTGGGGTATTGTGCTTTTATAGGTGGACCTACTGCTCTGGTTATCATAGTGTCGACGGTGCAATGTGGCAGAGAGGATGCACTCGACATTGTCGCATTCCAGATGTTTACGTATTGTGTGTCTCCGTTGCAGGCCGAGAGTGGTGCATGTTCGAGTGTCTGGCTGACGTGCGATTCACGTTGTGTGCCCAGTCTTACAGCACGTATAGGGACATTCGCATAAATCATCTATATTTGGCCTTGCATCATTTACTAAGCAGTGCCGTGAGACGACCGAACTATTAGGAAAGTACTGATGTACCGCATAATGTTTACCTTCCACCACACGGCGAGTATCGACTGTGCCCAGCGTTGCCACCGCAGGCAGCGGTCACCGTCACCATTGTGCGGCGGAACGGAACATCTATATCCTCAGAGGAGCACTCTTTGCCGCCGGGCGTCACGTCTCGCGGCCTGCCGGCCAGCGCCCACGACGAACTTACTGCATGTATAGGGACAGCGGGAATTTGGCATACTTGATATAACTCTTCATGAGGCGCAAGATATAGGGGTGGATTGCAACTTACGACTGCGAGAAAAGTCCGCCGTTCATCCGCCGGAGTTGCGATTTCGGCGGGGCACGTACGGTCGCGGGTGGAGCACTTGGTGCGGCGTACGCACCCGGGTTGCGGCTCCTGCGCTGGAGGGGGGTGCAGGTTTTGTGTGGGTGGGCTCGGCAAATGAGCACTGTGGGCCCCATACATGGCTTAGTCCGCGTGGCCTCCCCCAGGTGGCGGTACCGTCGTTGCACCACGTCATGTCGCACGTACTGTCGGCATTGCACG
>NW_026062053.1:217500-222500 GCF_023897955.1 Schistocerca gregaria | reverse complement strand
TCAATTATTCTGCAAACAGGAGGAGGCCGAGCTCCCCTGCACGATACACCTCGAAACCCTCTCAGGTCCCGGCGGCGCGCAGCGCCGTCCTAGGTACTTGGTCGGTTTCGAGAGAGGCGCAATCGCCCGGAGTTAGGCGAGTAGACGGTTTTAGTGCGAACACCCTTGCTCCCAACTGAGCTTGCCGCTGCCGACAGAGGCCCGGGAGCGTGCTGTCGTGGCATTGCCGGCGGGAGACAACACGCGCCACCTATGGTGACCGGCAGCTCCAACGCCAGCGCCACACAAGGGCAAAGCCCCACTTGGGTGCAGAAGCGAACTCTCCCAGCACAGCGCACGCGCCAACACGTCCGCACAACTGCGATACAAACCACCTGCGAGAACCGCTGGGGCGACCGAGCAGCAGACGGCGTCGCGGCGCCGAGTGCCAGGCGGCGGCGCATCCTCAACGCACACAGTCCTCAATCAGACCAGCACACTGCAGATGTCCACCGCGCTTCGCACCGGGCTCGGCTGAACCAACTTTGGCCGCCAGGCGCCGCGTGCAGGGTGCGCCGCAGCGTAGCTGCGCCGCCTGCCGGGCCCGTCGGCTGGCGCTCCTGCCACTCGGCGCCCCCCACCAGCCGCCTGTTGCGCGTGCGCCCACGCAGCGCGCGGCCAACACGCCGGGCGGCCCCCCTTCACCGGCCGGGAACAGTCCCACCAAGCCACCGCCGCGTATCGCTTCATACCCACATGGGCCTAGTCACGCGTGTGGATGTGGCGGGTACCGCTGAAACAACCGGTTAATAGCTGTACCGATCGTCGCCATCACAGATTCACCTCCAGCGTGAACAACCGCTCAACAACGGATTTCCAGTTCATTTGCGTATCTTGGGCAGTAAACGTAGATGTCCACCTACATTTGCGAATTCAACAATTCTTGCATGCCAGGATGTCATGTGTCACGACACGCTACATCAGACCACATACACACTGCGACATGTGCAGAAGAGAACACGTGGAAGGTGGCCCGCGCACGTATGCGATGTACCTTCCGCGATCCACTGTCAACCGGCATCTGCGGCATGTCCCAGATATGGAACGCGGTCCACCAGGGTAGCACTTTGTGTGAGGCAATACGACAAAGTCGGAATACACGCGTCACTACATCAGACGGCTCACGCTGACCTGACCTGACCTGACTCACCGCACCACCACCCCCAGCGACCCAGGGTGACATACAATGCGTTCGTACGTTCCTCCCACACGCCTCTACGGCGTACCACAGTGCAACCTAGCTGTTATTGGGAGACGAGACAAGTAGCATCAAGCACAACATATGGAAATTGAGATTCGACACCGTTGGGCACAGCCAGCGTACGGTCACACGTATCACACTACTTCACTCTGTACGTAACGACCGATGATCGGTACAGCGTGTGGGTTACGCGTACGACATCAGCGGACAATGGACACAGACCATACCACGACGTACACTGAGGGCGTCGACATCTGAATGCAACTGAACAGCTGCGAGGCTCATTTAACACTCAAACGCCAGACCGACCAGCTTGAGAGGACAGAGACACAAAGAGGGGGACAGAGGGGGACAGAGGGGGGGGAGGGGGGGGGTCGGCGATATAGTCCTATTGCAGTACAATTGACAGTGGATAGCAGGAATATGTGGAAAGTAAGCAACACTCGCAAGACATCTACATGAGGATAACAACGACACCAGAGATTCCGAGCAGTGAACTATGTTAGGCAAAGGGACAACGTGGGTTAGGTTAAGGGACAACGTGGGTTAGGTTAAGGGACAACGTGGGTTAGGTTAAGGGACAACGTGGGTTAGGTTAAGGGACAACGTGGGTTAGGTTAAGGGACAACGTGGGTTAGGTTAAGGGACAACGTGGGTTAGGTTAAGGGACAACGTGGGTTAGGTTAAGGGACAACGTGGGTTAGGTTAAGGGACAACGTGGGTTAGGTTAAGGGACAACGTGGGTTAGGTTAAGGGACAACGTGGGTTAGGTTAAGGGACAACGTGGGTTAGGTTAAGGGACAACGTGGGTTAGGTTAAGGGACAACGTGGGTTAGGTTAAGGGACAACGTGGGTTAGGTTAAGGGACAACGTCGGTTAGGTTAAGGGACAACGTGGGTTAGGTTAAGGGACAACGTGGGTTAGGTTAAGGGACAACGTGGGTTAGGTTAAGGGACAACGTGGGTTAGGTTAAGGGACAACGTGGGTTAGGTTAAGGGACAACGTGGGTTAGGTTAAGGGACAACGTGGGTTAGGTTAAGGGACAACGTGGGTTAGGTTAAGGGACAACTTGAGTTAGGTTAAGGGACAACTTGAGTTAGGTTAAGGGACAACTTGAGTTAGGTTAAGGGACAACTTGAGTTAGGTTAAGGGACAACTTGAGTTAGGTTAAGGGACAACTTGAGTTAGGTTAAGGGACAACTTGAGTTAGGTTAAGGGACAACTTGAGTTAGGTTAAGGGACAACTTGAGTTAGGTTAAGGGACAAATTGAGTTAGGTTAAGGGACAAATTGAGTTAGGTTAAGGGACAAATTGAGTTAGGTTAAGGGACAAATTGAGTTAGGTTAAGGGACAAATTGAGTTAGGTTAAGGGACAAATTGAGTTAGGTTAAGGGACAAATTGAGTTAGGTTAAGGGACAAATTGAGTTAGGTTAAGGGACAACTTGAGTTAGGTTAAGGGACAAATTGAGTTAGGTTAAGGGACAACTTGAGTTAGGTTAAGGGACAACTTGAGTTAGGTTAAGGGACAACTTGAGTTAGGTTAAGGGACAACTTGAGTTAGGTTAAGGGACAACTTGAGTTAGGTTAAGGGACAACTTGAGTTAGGTTAAGGGACAACTTGAGTTAGGTTAAGGGACAACTTGAGTTAGGTTAAGGGACAACTTGAGTTAGGTTAAGGGACAACTTGAGTTAGGTTAAGGGACAAATTGAGTTAGGTTAAGGGACAAATTGAGTTAGGTTAAGGGACAACTTGAGTTAGGTTAAGGGACAAATTGAGTTAGGTTAAGGGACAAATTGAGTTAGGTTAAGGGACAACTTGAGTTAGGTTAAGGGACAACTTGAGTTAGGTTAAGGGACAACTTGAGTTAGGTTAAGGGACAACTTGAGTTAGGTTAAGGGACAACTTGAGTTAGGTTAAGGGACAACTTGAGTTAGGTTAAGGGACAACTTGAGTTAGGTTAAGGGACAACTTGAGTTAGGTTAAGGGACAACTTGAGTTAGGTTAAGGGACAACTTGAGTTAGGTTAAGGGACAACTTGAGTTAGGTTAAGGGACAACTTGAGTTAGGTTAAGGGACAAATTGAGTTAGGTTAAGGGACAAATTGAGTTAGGTTAAGGGACAAATTGAGTTAGGTTAAGGGACAACTTGAGTTAGGTTAAGGGACAACTTGAGTTAGGTTAAGGGACAACTTGAGTTAGGTTAAGGGACAACTTGAGTTAGGTTAAGGGACAACTTGAGTTAGGTTAAGGGACAAATTGAGTTAGGTTAAGGGACAAATTGAGTTAGGTTAAGGGACAACTTGAGTTAGGTTAAGGGACAACTTGAGTTAGGTTAAGGGACAACTTGAGTTAGGTTAAGGGACAACTTGAGTTAGGTTAAGGGACAAATTGAGTTAGGTTAAGGGACAAATTGAGTTAGGTTAAGCGATAATCTGGTACAGCCACAGTTAGGTTAAGCGATAATCTGGTACAGCCACAGTTAGGTTAAGCGATAATCTGGTACAGCCACAGTTAGGTTAAGCGATAATCTGGTACAGCCACAGTTAGGTTAAGCGATAAACTGGTACAGCCACAGTTAGGTTAAGCGATAAACTGGTACAGCCACAGTTAGGTTAAGCGATAAACTGGTACAGCCACAGTTAGGTTAAGCGATAAACTGGTACAGCCACAGTTAGGTTAAGCGATAAACTGGTACAGCCACAGTTAGGTTAAGCGATAAACTGGTACAGCCACAGTTAGGTTAAGCGATAAACTGGTACAGCCACAGTTAGGTTAAGCGATAAACTGGTACAGCCACAGTTAGGTTAAGCGATAAACTGGTACAGCCACAGTTAGGTTAAGCGATAAACTGGTACAGCCACAGTTAGGTTAAGCGATAAACTGGTACAGCCACAGTTAGGTTAAGCGATAAACTGGTACAGCCACAGTTAGGTTAAGCGATAAACTGGTACAGCCACAGTTAGGTTAAGCGATAAACTGGTACAGCCACAGTTAGGTTAAGCGATAAAGTTGGTTAAATTTGGTATTGTGTGGGAAGGGGGCAGAGAGAGAGGGGGGGGGGGGTGGATAGTGGTGGCAGTACACGGATGCCTGAGTCACCGTCAGATACGTCACGTCGGTTCGATGCTTGTAGCAAGAGGCTGGCGGATGTGTGTCTCTCACTTCTGCAATTTTTCATGTGGTATAACACGAGGGCGGGGGATGATATTTGGTGCCCCTCTGTGTAGGATGTGTGTTGGTGGTGTTGATTTATCTGAGCAATGGTAGTTGTCGGAGGAGTGGGGTATTGTGCTTTTATAGGTGGACCTACTGCTCTGGTTATCATAGTGTCGACGGTGCAATGTGGCAGAGAGGATGCACTCGACATTGTCGCATTCCAGATGTTTACGTATTGTGTGTCTCCGTTGCAGGCCGAGAGTGGTGCATGTTCGAGTGTCTGGCTGACGTGCGATTCACGTTGTGTGCCCAGTCTTACAGCACGTATAGGGACATTCGCATAAATCATCTATATTTGGCCTTGCATCATTTACTAAGCAGTGCCGTGAGACGACCGAACTATTAGGAAAGTACTGATGTACCGCATAATGTTTACCTTCCACCACACGGCGAGTATCGACTGTGCCCAGCGTTGCCACCGCAGGCAGCGGTCACCGTCACCATTGTGCGGCGGAACGGAACATCTATATCCTCAGAGGAGCACTCTTTGCCGCCGGGCGTCACGTCTCGCGGCCTGCCGGCCAGCGCCCACGACGAACTTAC
>NW_026062053.1:205000-212500 GCF_023897955.1 Schistocerca gregaria | reverse complement strand
GTGGACCCTCCCAAACACCACATGCCACGACAGGCGGCAGCCTGCGGGGTTCGGTGCTGGACTCTTCCCTGTTCGCTCGCCGCTACTGGGGGAATCCTTGTTAGTTTCTTTTCCTCCGCTTAGTAATATGCTTAAATTCAGCGGGTAGTCTCGCCTGCTCTGAGGTCGTTGTACGAGGTGTCGCACGCCACACCGCCAGCCGGCTGTGCACGCTACCGAGAAAGTACCGGTATGCGAACCGCCAGGCGACGGGCGCGCATCGCACGTTTAAGGAGACGCGGCCGGCCACACAGGCGACCACGACACTCCCACGTCTCCGAAGCGGGACAAACGCCGCGCGCTTCAGTATACGTAGCCGACCCTCAGCCAGACGTGGCCCGGGAACGGAATCCATGGACCGCAATGTGCGTTCGAAACGTCGATGTTCATGTGTCCTGCAGTTCACATGTCGACGCGCAATTTGCTGCGTTCTTCATCGACCCACGAGCCGAGTGATCCACCGTCCTGGGTGATCTTTTCCTTTTCAGTCTCCCACTGTCTCTTTCAAGACAGTAGCATTTGCGGGACTGAGGCGTCTGACGGCCCCTGTTCCACTATTTTTTTTGTGTCCAACGGCCTCACAGCCGATGGGCGTCGTACGGCTCCACACCGGAGCGGACAGGCACTCGGGCGAACGTCATTCAAAACCGGCGCCAGGCGCCAGGTACCGCAGGCCAGCCGCTCCAGAGCTTCAGCGCTCGTACCACACAACAACAACACTTCCGCTAGTTTTGAGAGGCACGCGTGGTTCCGCACGCGGCGCACGGCCACTGCCGTACAGGTAGCGTGTTGCGCGACACGACACGCACATCGAAAGACATGCAGTCTAGTCGGTAATGATCCTTCCGCAGGTTCACCTACGGAAACCTTGTTACGACTTTTACTTCCTCTAAATGATCAAGTTTGGTCATCTTTCCGGTAGCATCGGCAACGACAGAGTCGATGCCGCGTACCAGTCCGAAGACCTCACTAAATCATTCAATCGGTAGTAGCGACGGGCGGTGTGTACAAAGGGCAGGGACGTAATCAACGCGAGCTTATGACTCGCGCTTACTGGGAATTCCTCGTTCATGGGGAACAATTGCAAGCCCCAATCCCTAGCACGAAGGAGGTTCAGCGGGTTACCCCGACCTTTCGGCCTAGGAAGACACGCTGATTCCTTCAGTGTAGCGCGCGTGCGGCCCAGAACATCTAAGGGCATCACAGACCTGTTATTGCTCAATCTCGTGCGGCTAGAAGCCGCCTGTCCCTCTAAGAAGAAAAGTAATCGCTGACAGCACGAAGGATGTCACGCGACTAGTTAGCAGGCTAGAGTCTCGTTCGTTATCGGAATTAACCAGACAAATCGCTCCACCAACTAAGAACGGCCATGCACCACCACCCACCGAATCAAGAAAGAGCTATCAATCTGTCAATCCTTCCGGTGTCCGGGCCTGGTGAGGTTTCCCGTGTTGAGTCAAATTAAGCCGCAGGCTCCACTCCTGGTGGTGCCCTTCCGTCAATTCCTTTAAGTTTCAGCTTTGCAACCATACTTCCCCCGGAACCCAAAAGCTTTGGTTTCCCGGAGGCTGCCCGCCGAGTCATCGGAGGAACTGCGGCGGATCGCTGGCTGGCATCGTTTATGGTTAGAACTAGGGCGGTATCTGATCGCCTTCGAACCTCTAACTCTCGTTCTTGATTAATGAAAACATACTTGGCAAATGCTTTCGCTTCTGTTCGTCTTGCGACGATCCAAGAATTTCACCTCTAACGTCGCAATACGAATGCCCCCGCCTGTCCCTATTAATCATTACCTCGGGTTCCGAAAACCAACAAAATAGAACCGAGGTCCTATTCCATTATTCCATGCACACAGTATTCAGGCGGGCTTGCCTGCTTTAAGCACTCTAATTTGTTCAAAGTAAACGTGCCGGCCCACCGAGACACTCAACAAAGAGCACCCTGGTAGGATTTAAACGGGGTCCGCCTCGGGACGCGAAAGCACCCCTTCGGCTCGCCCCACCGGCAGGACGTCCCACGATACATGCCAGTTAAACACCGACGGGCGGTGAACCAACAGCGTGGGACACAAATCCAACTACGAGCTTTTTAACCGCAACAACTTTAATATACGCTATTGGAGCTGGAATTACCGCGGCTGCTGGCACCAGACTTGCCCTCCAATAGATACTCGTTAAAGGATTTAAAGTGTACTCATTCCGATTACGGGGCCTCGGATGAGTCCCGTATCGTTATTTTTCGTCACTACCTCCCCGTGCCGGGAGTGGGTAATTTGCGCGCCTGCTGCCTTCCTTGGATGTGGTAGCCGTTTCTCAGGCTCCCTCTCCGGAATCGAACCCTGATTCCCCGTTACCCGTTACAACCATGGTAGGCGCAGAACCTACCATCGACAGTTGATAAGGCAGACATTTGAAAGATGCGTCGCCGGTACGAGGACCGTGCGATCAGCCCAAAGTTATTCAGAGTCACCAAGGCAAACGGACCAGACAAGCCAATCCGATTGGTTTTGATCTAATAAAAGCGTCCCTTCCATCTCTGGTCGGGACTCTGTTTGCATGTATTAGCTCTAGAATTACCACAGTTATCCAAGTAACGTGGGTACGATCTAAGGAACCATAACTGATTTAATGAGCCATTCGCGGTTTCACCTTAATGCGGCTTGTACTGAGACATGCATGGCTTAATCTTTGAGACAAGCATATGACTACTGGCAGGATCAACCAGGGAGCTGCGTCAACTAGAGCTGAGCAGCCGGCCGCCCGGGAGTGTGTCCCGGGGGCCCGCGCGAACACGCAAGCGTCCGCTCAATTATTCTGCAAACAGGAGGAGGCCGAGCTCCCCTGCACGATACACCTCGAAACCCTCTCAGGTCCCGGCGGCGCGCAGCGCCGTCCTAGGTACTTGGTCGGTTTCGAGAGAGGCGCAATCGCCCGGAGTTAGGCGAGTAGACGGTTTTAGTGCGAACACCCTTGCTCCCAACTGAGCTTGCCGCTGCCGACAGAGGCCCGGGAGCGTGCTGTCGTGGCATTGCCGGCGGGAGACAACACGCGCCACCTATGGTGACCGGCAGCTCCAACGCCAGCGCCACACAAGGGCAAAGCCCCACTTGGGTGCAGAAGCGAACTCTCCCAGCACAGCGCACGCGCCAACACGTCCGCACAACTGCGATACAAACCACCTGCGAGAACCGCTGGGGCGACCGAGCAGCAGACGGCGTCGCGGCGCCGAGTGCCAGGCGGCGGCGCATCCTCAACGCACACAGTCCTCAATCAGACCAGCACACTGCAGATGTCCACCGCGCTTCGCACCGGGCTCGGCTGAACCAACTTTGGCCGCCAGGCGCCGCGTGCAGGGTGCGCCGCAGCGTAGCTGCGCCGCCTGCCGGGCCCGTCGGCTGGCGCTCCTGCCACTCGGCGCCCCCCACCAGCCGCCTGTTGCGCGTGCGCCCACGCAGCGCGCGGCCAACACGCCGGGCGGCCCCCCTTCACCGGCCGGGAACAGTCCCACCAAGCCACCGCCGCGTATCGCTTCATACCCACATGGGCCTAGTCACGCGTGTGGATGTGGCGGGTACCGCTGAAACAACCGGTTAATAGCTGTACCGATCGTCGCCATCACAGATTCACCTCCAGCGTGAACAACCGCTCAACAACGGATTTCCAGTTCATTTGCGTATCTTGGGCAGTAAACGTAGATGTCCACCTACATTTGCGAATTCAACAATTCTTGCATGCCAGGATGTCATGTGTCACGACACGCTACATCAGACCACATACACACTGCGACATGTGCAGAAGAGAACACGTGGAAGGTGGCCCGCGCACGTATGCGATGTACCTTCCGCGATCCACTGTCAACCGGCATCTGCGGCATGTCCCAGATATGGAACGCGGTCCACCAGGGTAGCACTTTGTGTGAGGCAATACGACAAAGTCGGAATACACGCGTCACTACATCAGACGGCTCACGCTGACCTGACCTGACCTGACTCACCGCACCACCACCCCCAGCGACCCAGGGTGACATACAATGCGTTCGTACGTTCCTCCCACACGCCTCTACGGCGTACCACAGTGCAACCTAGCTGTTATTGGGAGACGAGACAAGTAGCATCAAGCACAACATATGGAAATTGAGATTCGACACCGTTGGGCACAGCCAGCGTACGGTCACACGTATCACACTACTTCACTCTGTACGTAACGACCGATGATCGGTACAGCGTGTGGGTTACGCGTACGACATCAGCGGACAATGGACACAGACCATACCACGACGTACACTGAGGGCGTCGACATCTGAATGCAACTGAACAGCTGCGAGGCTCATTTAACACTCAAACGCCAGACCGACCAGCTTGAGAGGACAGAGACACAAAGAGGGGGACAGAGGGGGACAGAGGGGGGGGAGGGGGGGGGTCGGCGATATAGTCCTATTGCAGTACAATTGACAGTGGATAGCAGGAATATGTGGAAAGTAAGCAACACTCGCAAGACATCTACATGAGGATAACAACGACACCAGAGATTCCGAGCAGTGAACTATGTTAGGCAAAGGGACAACGTGGGTTAGGTTAAGGGACAACGTGGGTTAGGTTAAGGGACAACGTGGGTTAGGTTAAGGGACAACGTGGGTTAGGTTAAGGGACAACGTGGGTTAGGTTAAGGGACAACGTGGGTTAGGTTAAGGGACAACGTGGGTTAGGTTAAGGGACAACGTGGGTTAGGTTAAGGGACAACGTGGGTTAGGTTAAGGGACAACGTGGGTTAGGTTAAGGGACAACGTGGGTTAGGTTAAGGGACAACGTGGGTTAGGTTAAGGGACAACGTGGGTTAGGTTAAGGGACAACGTGGGTTAGGTTAAGGGACAACGTGGGTTAGGTTAAGGGACAACGTCGGTTAGGTTAAGGGACAACGTGGGTTAGGTTAAGGGACAACGTGGGTTAGGTTAAGGGACAACGTGGGTTAGGTTAAGGGACAACGTGGGTTAGGTTAAGGGACAACGTGGGTTAGGTTAAGGGACAACGTGGGTTAGGTTAAGGGACAACGTGGGTTAGGTTAAGGGACAACTTGAGTTAGGTTAAGGGACAACTTGAGTTAGGTTAAGGGACAACTTGAGTTAGGTTAAGGGACAACTTGAGTTAGGTTAAGGGACAACTTGAGTTAGGTTAAGGGACAACTTGAGTTAGGTTAAGGGACAACTTGAGTTAGGTTAAGGGACAACTTGAGTTAGGTTAAGGGACAACTTGAGTTAGGTTAAGGGACAACTTGAGTTAGGTTAAGGGACAAATTGAGTTAGGTTAAGGGACAAATTGAGTTAGGTTAAGGGACAAATTGAGTTAGGTTAAGGGACAAATTGAGTTAGGTTAAGGGACAAATTGAGTTAGGTTAAGGGACAAATTGAGTTAGGTTAAGGGACAAATTGAGTTAGGTTAAGGGACAAATTGAGTTAGGTTAAGGGACAAATTGAGTTAGGTTAAGGGACAACTTGAGTTAGGTTAAGGGACAAATTGAGTTAGGTTAAGGGACAACTTGAGTTAGGTTAAGGGACAACTTGAGTTAGGTTAAGGGACAACTTGAGTTAGGTTAAGGGACAACTTGAGTTAGGTTAAGGGACAACTTGAGTTAGGTTAAGGGACAACTTGAGTTAGGTTAAGGGACAACTTGAGTTAGGTTAAGGGACAACTTGAGTTAGGTTAAGGGACAACTTGAGTTAGGTTAAGGGACAACTTGAGTTAGGTTAAGGGACAACTTGAGTTAGGTTAAGGGACAAATTGAGTTAGGTTAAGGGACAAATTGAGTTAGGTTAAGGGACAACTTGAGTTAGGTTAAGGGACAAATTGAGTTAGGTTAAGGGACAAATTGAGTTAGGTTAAGGGACAACTTGAGTTAGGTTAAGGGACAACTTGAGTTAGGTTAAGGGACAACTTGAGTTAGGTTAAGGGACAACTTGAGTTAGGTTAAGGGACAACTTGAGTTAGGTTAAGGGACAACTTGAGTTAGGTTAAGGGACAACTTGAGTTAGGTTAAGGGACAACTTGAGTTAGGTTAAGGGACAACTTGAGTTAGGTTAAGGGACAACTTGAGTTAGGTTAAGGGACAACTTGAGTTAGGTTAAGGGACAAATTGAGTTAGGTTAAGGGACAAATTGAGTTAGGTTAAGGGACAACTTGAGTTAGGTTAAGGGACAACTTGAGTTAGGTTAAGGGACAACTTGAGTTAGGTTAAGGGACAACTTGAGTTAGGTTAAGGGACAACTTGAGTTAGGTTAAGGGACAACTTGAGTTAGGTTAAGGGACAAATTGAGTTAGGTTAAGGGACAAATTGAGTTAGGTTAAGGGACAACTTGAGTTAGGTTAAGGGACAACTTGAGTTAGGTTAAGGGACAACTTGAGTTAGGTTAAGGGACAACTTGAGTTAGGTTAAGGGACAAATTGAGTTAGGTTAAGGGACAAATTGAGTTAGGTTAAGCGATAATCTGGTACAGCCACAGTTAGGTTAAGCGATAATCTGGTACAGCCACAGTTAGGTTAAGCGATAATCTGGTACAGCCACAGTTAGGTTAAGCGATAATCTGGTACAGCCACAGTTAGGTTAAGCGATAAACTGGTACAGCCACAGTTAGGTTAAGCGATAAACTGGTACAGCCACAGTTAGGTTAAGCGATAAACTGGTACAGCCACAGTTAGGTTAAGCGATAAACTGGTACAGCCACAGTTAGGTTAAGCGATAAACTGGTACAGCCACAGTTAGGTTAAGCGATAAACTGGTACAGCCACAGTTAGGTTAAGCGATAAACTGGTACAGCCACAGTTAGGTTAAGCGATAAACTGGTACAGCCACAGTTAGGTTAAGCGATAAACTGGTACAGCCACAGTTAGGTTAAGCGATAAACTGGTACAGCCACAGTTAGGTTAAGCGATAAACTGGTACAGCCACAGTTAGGTTAAGCGATAAACTGGTACAGCCACAGTTAGGTTAAGCGATAAACTGGTACAGCCACAGTTAGGTTAAGCGATAAACTGGTACAGCCACAGTTAGGTTAAGCGATAAACTGGTACAGCCACAGTTAGGTTAAGCGATAAAGTTGGTTAAATTTGGTATTGTGTGGGAAGGGGGCAGAGAGAGAGGGGGGGGGGGGGTGGATAGTGGTGGCAGTACACGGATGCCTGAGTCACCGTCAGATACGTCACGTCGGTTCGATGCTTGTAGCAAGAGGCTGGCGGATGTGTGTCTCTCACTTCTGCAATTTTTCATGTGGTATAACACGAGGGCGGGGGATGATATTTGGTGCCCCTCTGTGTAGGATGTGTGTTGGTGGTGTTGATTTATCTGAGCAATGGTAGTTGTCGGAGGAGTGGGGTATTGTGCTTTTATAGGTGGACCTACTGCTCTGGTTATCATAGTGTCGACGGTGCAATGTGGCAGAGAGGATGCACTCGACATTGTCGCATTCCAGATG
>NW_026062053.1:192500-195000 GCF_023897955.1 Schistocerca gregaria | reverse complement strand
GTGGGTTAGGTTAAGGGACAACGTGGGTTAGGTTAAGGGACAACGTGGGTTAGGTTAAGGGACAACGTGGGTTAGGTTAAGGGACAACGTGGGTTAGGTTAAGGGACAACGTGGGTTAGGTTAAGGGACAACGTGGGTTAGGTTAAGGGACAACGTGGGTTAGGTTAAGGGACAACGTGGGTTAGGTTAAGGGACAACGTGGGTTAGGTTAAGGGACAACGTGGGTTAGGTTAAGGGACAACGTGGGTTAGGTTAAGGGACAACGTGGGTTAGGTTAAGGGACAACGTCGGTTAGGTTAAGGGACAACGTGGGTTAGGTTAAGGGACAACGTGGGTTAGGTTAAGGGACAACGTGGGTTAGGTTAAGGGACAACGTGGGTTAGGTTAAGGGACAACGTGGGTTAGGTTAAGGGACAACGTGGGTTAGGTTAAGGGACAACGTGGGTTAGGTTAAGGGACAACTTGAGTTAGGTTAAGGGACAACTTGAGTTAGGTTAAGGGACAACTTGAGTTAGGTTAAGGGACAACTTGAGTTAGGTTAAGGGACAACTTGAGTTAGGTTAAGGGACAACTTGAGTTAGGTTAAGGGACAACTTGAGTTAGGTTAAGGGACAACTTGAGTTAGGTTAAGGGACAACTTGAGTTAGGTTAAGGGACAACTTGAGTTAGGTTAAGGGACAAATTGAGTTAGGTTAAGGGACAAATTGAGTTAGGTTAAGGGACAAATTGAGTTAGGTTAAGGGACAAATTGAGTTAGGTTAAGGGACAAATTGAGTTAGGTTAAGGGACAAATTGAGTTAGGTTAAGGGACAAATTGAGTTAGGTTAAGGGACAAATTGAGTTAGGTTAAGGGACAACTTGAGTTAGGTTAAGGGACAAATTGAGTTAGGTTAAGGGACAACTTGAGTTAGGTTAAGGGACAACTTGAGTTAGGTTAAGGGACAACTTGAGTTAGGTTAAGGGACAACTTGAGTTAGGTTAAGGGACAACTTGAGTTAGGTTAAGGGACAACTTGAGTTAGGTTAAGGGACAACTTGAGTTAGGTTAAGGGACAACTTGAGTTAGGTTAAGGGACAACTTGAGTTAGGCTAAGGGACAACTTGAGTTAGGTTAAGGGACAACTTGAGTTAGGTTAAGGGACAACTTGAGTTAGGTTAAGGGACAAATTGAGTTAGGTTAAGGGACAAATTGAGTTAGGTTAAGGGACAAATTGAGTTAGGTTAAGGGACAACTTGAGTTAGGTTAAGGGACAAATTGAGTTAGGTTAAGGGACAAATTGAGTTAGGTTAAGGGACAACTTGAGTTAGGTTAAGGGACAACTTGAGTTAGGTTAAGGGACAACTTGAGTTAGGTTAAGGGACAACTTGAGTTAGGTTAAGGGACAACTTGAGTTAGGTTAAGGGACAACTTGAGTTAGGTTAAGGGACAACTTGAGTTAGGTTAAGGGACAACTTGAGTTAGGTTAAGGGACAACTTGAGTTAGGTTAAGGGACAACTTGAGTTAGGTTAAGGGACAAATTGAGTTAGGTTAAGGGACAAATTGAGTTAGGTTAAGGGACAACTTGAGTTAGGTTAAGGGACAACTTGAGTTAGGTTAAGGGACAACTTGAGTTAGGTTAAGGGACAACTTGAGTTAGGTTAAGGGACAACTTGAGTTAGGTTAAGGGACAACTTGAGTTAGGTTAAGGGACAAATTGAGTTAGGTTAAGGGACAAATTGAGTTAGGTTAAGGGACAACTTGAGTTAGGTTAAGGGACAACTTGAGTTAGGTTAAGGGACAACTTGAGTTAGGTTAAGGGACAACTTGAGTTAGGTTAAGGGACAAATTGAGTTAGGTTAAGGGACAAATTGAGTTAGGTTAAGCGATAATCTGGTACAGCCACAGTTAGGTTAAGCGATAATCTGGTACAGCCACAGTTAGGTTAAGCGATAATCTGGTACAGCCACAGTTAGGTTAAGCGATAATCTGGTACAGCCACAGTTAGGTTAAGCGATAAACTGGTACAGCCACAGTTAGGTTAAGCGATAAACTGGTACAGCCACAGTTAGGTTAAGCGATAAACTGGTACAGCCACAGTTAGGTTAAGCGATAAACTGGTACAGCCACAGTTAGGTTAAGCGATAAACTGGTACAGCCACAGTTAGGTTAAGCGATAAACTGGTACAGCCACAGTTAGGTTAAGCGATAAACTGGTACAGCCACAGTTAGGTTAAGCGATAAACTGGTACAGCCACAGTTAGGTTAAGCGATAAACTGGTACAGCCACAGTTAGGTTAAGCGATAAACTGGTACAGCCACAGTTAGGTTAAGCGATAAACTGGTACAGCCACAGTTAGGTTAAGCGATAAACTGGTACAGCCACAGTTAGGTTAAGCGATAAACTGGTACAGCCACAGTTAGGTTAAGCGATAAACTGGTACAGCCACAGTTAGGTTAAGCGATAAACTGGTACAGCCACAGTTAGGTTAAGCGATAAAGTTGGTTAAATTTGGTATTGTG
>NW_026062053.1:180000-182500 GCF_023897955.1 Schistocerca gregaria | reverse complement strand
CGACATCAGCGGACAATGGACACAGACCATACCACGACGTACACTGAGGGCGTCGACATCTGAATGCAACTGAACAGCTGCGAGGCTCATTTAACACTCAAACGCCAGACCGACCAGCTTGAGAGGACAGAGACACAAAGAGGGGGACAGAGGGGGACAGAGGGGGGGGAGGGGGGGGGGTCGGCGATATAGTCCTATTGCAGTACAATTGACAGTGGATAGCAGGAATATGTGGAAAGTAAGCAACACTCGCAAGACATCTACATGAGGATAACAACGACACCAGAGATTCCGAGCAGTGAACTATGTATGTTAGGCAAAGGGACAACGTGGGTTAGGTTAAGGGACAACGTGGGTTAGGTTAAGGGACAACGTGGGTTAGGTTAAGGGACAACGTGGGTTAGGTTAAGGGACAACGTGGGTTAGGTTAAGGGACAACGTGGGTTAGGTTAAGGGACAACGTGGGTTAGGTTAAGGGACAACGTGGGTTAGGTTAAGGGACAACGTGGGTTAGGTTAAGGGACAACGTGGGTTAGGTTAAGGGACAACGTGGGTTAGGTTAAGGGACAACGTGGGTTAGGTTAAGGGACAACGTGGGTTAGGTTAAGGGACAACGTGGGTTAGGTTAAGGGACAACGTGGGTTAGGTTAAGGGACAACGTGGGTTAGGTTAAGGGACAACGTCGGTTAGGTTAAGGGACAACGTGGGTTAGGTTAAGGGACAACGTGGGTTAGGTTAAGGGACAACGTGGGTTAGGTTAAGGGACAACGTGGGTTAGGTTAAGGGACAACGTGGGTTAGGTTAAGGGACAACGTGGGTTAGGTTAAGGGACAACGTGGGTTAGGTTAAGGGACAACTTGAGTTAGGTTAAGGG
This sequence comes from Schistocerca gregaria, assembly GCF_023897955.1. NCBI lineage: Eukaryota > Metazoa > Arthropoda > Insecta > Orthoptera > Acrididae > Schistocerca > Schistocerca gregaria. The sequence continues at coordinate 181,626 of NW_026062053.1, read as the reverse complement.
ACAACTTGAGTTAGGTTAAGGGACAACTTGAGTTAGGTTAAGGGACAACTTGAGTTAGGTTAAGGGACAACTTGAGTTAGGTTAAGGGACAACTTGAGTTAGGTTAAGGGACAACTTGAGTTAGGTTAAGGGACAACTTGAGTTAGGTTAAGGGACAACTTGAGTTAGGTTAAGGGACAAATTGAGTTAGGTTAAGGGACAAATTGAGTTAGGTTAAGGGACAAATTGAGTTAGGTTAAGGGACAAATTGAGTTAGGTTAAGGGACAAATTGAGTTAGGTTAAGGGACAAATTGAGTTAGGTTAAGGGACAAATTGAGTTAGGTTAAGGGACAAATTGAGTTAGGTTAAGGGACAAATTGAGTTAGGTTAAGGGACAACTTGAGTTAGGTTAAGGGACAAATTGAGTTAGGTTAAGGGACAACTTGAGTTAGGTTAAGGGACAACTTGAGTTAGGTTAAGGGACAACTTGAGTTAGGTTAAGGGACAACTTGAGTTAGGTTAAGGGACAACTTGAGTTAGGTTAAGGGACAACTTGAGTTAGGTTAAGGGACAACTTGAGTTAGGTTAAGGGACAACTTGAGTTAGGTTAAGGGACAACTTGAGTTAGGTTAAGGGACAACTTGAGTTAGGTTAAGGGACAAATTGAGTTAGGTTAAGGGACAAATTGAGTTAGGTTAAGGGACAAATTGAGTTAGGTTAAGGGACAACTTGAGTTAGGTTAAGGGACAAATTGAGTTAGGTTAAGGGACAAATTGAGTTAGGTTAAGGGACAACTTGAGTTAGGTTAAGGGACAACTTGAGTTAGGTTAAGGGACAACTTGAGTTAGGTTAAGGGACAACTTGAGTTAGGTTAAGGGACAACTTGAGTTAGGTTAAGGGACAACTTGAGTTAGGTTAAGGGACAACTTGAGTTAGGTTAAGGGACAACTTGAGTTAGGTTAAGGGACAACTTGAGTTAGGTTAAGGGACAACTTGAGTTAGGTTAAGGGACAAATTGAGTTAGGTTAAGGGACAAATTGAGTTAGGTTAAGGGACAAATTGAGTTAGGTTAAGGGACAACTTGAGTTAGGTTAAGGGACAACTTGAGTTAGGTTAAGGGACAACTTGAGTTAGGTTAAGGGACAACTTGAGTTAGGTTAAGGGACAACTTGAGTTAGGTTAAGGGACAAATTGAGTTAGGTTAAGGGACAAATTGAGTTAGGTTAAGGGACAACTTGAGTTAGGTTAAGGGACAACTTGAGTTAGGTTAAGGGACAACTTGAGTTAGGTTAAGGGACAACTTGAGTTAGGTTAAGGGACAAATTGAGTTAGGTTAAGGGACAAATTGAGTTAGGTTAAGCGATAATCTGGTACAGCCACAGTTAGGTTAAGCGATAATCTGGTACAGCCACAGTTAGGTTAAGCGATAATCTGGTACAGCCACAGTTAGGTTAAGCGATAATCTGGTACAGCCACAGTTAGGTTAAGCGATAAACTGGTACAGCCACAGTTAGGTTAAGCGATAAACTGGTACAGCCACAGTTAGGTTAAGCGATAAACTGGTACAGCCACAGTTAGGTTAAGCGATAAACTGGTACAGCCACAGTTAGGTTAAGCGATAAACTGGTACAGCCACAGTTAGGTTA
>NW_026062053.1:167500-175000 GCF_023897955.1 Schistocerca gregaria | reverse complement strand
TTGCACGTCAGAATCGCTACGGACCTCCATCAGGGTTTCCCCTGACTTCGTCCTGGCCAGGCATAGTTCACCATCTTTCGGGTCCCAACGTGTACGCTCTAGGTGCGCCTCACCTCGCAATGAGGACGAGACGCCCCGGGAGTGCGGAGGCCGCCGCCCCGTGAAGGGCGGGGAAGCCCCATCCTCCCTCGGCCCGCGCAAGGCGAGACCTTCACTTTCATTACGCCTTTAGGTTTCGTACAGCCCAATGACTCGCGCACATGTTAGACTCCTTGGTCCGTGTTTCAAGACGGGTCGTGAAATTGTCCAAAGCTGAAGCGCCGCTGACGGGAGCGATTATTCCGCCCGAGAGCATCCCGAGCCAACAGCGGCGCGGGTCCGGGGCCGGGCCAGGTAGGTCCGTCATCCGGGAAGAACCGCGCGCGCTTGCCGGGAGCCCGAGCGCCCAAAGGGGCGAATCGACTCCTCCAGATATACCGCCGAGCAGCCAGCCAGGACACCGGGGCTCTGCCCAACAGACGCGAACCGAGGCCCGCGGAAGGACAGGCTGCGCACCCGGGCCGTAGGCCGGCACCCAGCGGGTCGCGACGTCCTACTAGGGGAGAAGTGCGGCCCACCGCACACCGGAACGGCCCCACCCCGCGGCGAGTGGAAAGGCAACCGGACACGACCCCGCCGCGGATTGCTCCGCGCGGGCGGCCGGCCCCATCTGCCGAGGGCGGGGGCCAGTGGCCGGATGGGCGTGAATCTCACCCGTTCGACCTTTCGGACTTCTCACGTTTACCCCAGAACGGTTTCACGTACTTTTGAACTCTCTCTTCAAAGTTCTTTTCAACTTTCCCTCACGGTACTTGTTCGCTATCGGTCTCGTGGTCATATTTAGTCTCAGATGGAGTTTACCACCCACTTGGAGCTGCACTCTCAAGCAACCCGACTCGAAGGAGAGGTCCCGCCGACGCTCGCACCGGCCGCTACGGGCCTGGCACCCTCTACGGGCCGTGGCCTCATTCAAGTTGGACTTGGGCTCGGCGCGAGGCGTCGGGGTAGTGGACCCTCCCAAACACCACATGCCACGACAGGCGGCAGCCTGCGGGGTTCGGTGCTGGACTCTTCCCTGTTCGCTCGCCGCTACTGGGGGAATCCTTGTTAGTTTCTTTTCCTCCGCTTAGTAATATGCTTAAATTCAGCGGGTAGTCTCGCCTGCTCTGAGGTCGTTGTACGAGGTGTCGCACGCCACACCGCCAGCCGGCTGTGCACGCTACCGAGAAAGTACCGGTATGCGAACCGCCAGGCGACGGGCGCGCATCGCACGTTTAAGGAGACGCGGCCGGCCACACAGGCGACCACGACACTCCCACGTCTCCGAAGCGGGACAAACGCCGCGCGCTTCAGTATACGTAGCCGACCCTCAGCCAGACGTGGCCCGGGAACGGAATCCATGGACCGCAATGTGCGTTCGAAACGTCGATGTTCATGTGTCCTGCAGTTCACATGTCGACGCGCAATTTGCTGCGTTCTTCATCGACCCACGAGCCGAGTGATCCACCGTCCTGGGTGATCTTTTCCTTTTCAGTCTCCCACTGTCTCTTTCAAGACAGTAGCATTTGCGGGACTGAGGCGTCTGACGGCCCCTGTTCCACTATTTTTTTTGTGTCCAACGGCCTCACAGCCGATGGGCGTCGTACGGCTCCACACCGGAGCGGACAGGCACTCGGGCGAACGTCATTCAAAACCGGCGCCAGGCGCCAGGTACCGCAGGCCAGCCGCTCCAGAGCTTCAGCGCTCGTACCACACAACAACAACACTTCCGCTAGTTTTGAGAGGCACGCGTGGTTCCGCACGCGGCGCACGGCCACTGCCGTACAGGTAGCGTGTTGCGCGACACGACACGCACATCGAAAGACATGCAGTCTAGTCGGTAATGATCCTTCCGCAGGTTCACCTACGGAAACCTTGTTACGACTTTTACTTCCTCTAAATGATCAAGTTTGGTCATCTTTCCGGTAGCATCGGCAACGACAGAGTCGATGCCGCGTACCAGTCCGAAGACCTCACTAAATCATTCAATCGGTAGTAGCGACGGGCGGTGTGTACAAAGGGCAGGGACGTAATCAACGCGAGCTTATGACTCGCGCTTACTGGGAATTCCTCGTTCATGGGGAACAATTGCAAGCCCCAATCCCTAGCACGAAGGAGGTTCAGCGGGTTACCCCGACCTTTCGGCCTAGGAAGACACGCTGATTCCTTCAGTGTAGCGCGCGTGCGGCCCAGAACATCTAAGGGCATCACAGACCTGTTATTGCTCAATCTCGTGCGGCTAGAAGCCGCCTGTCCCTCTAAGAAGAAAAGTAATCGCTGACAGCACGAAGGATGTCACGCGACTAGTTAGCAGGCTAGAGTCTCGTTCGTTATCGGAATTAACCAGACAAATCGCTCCACCAACTAAGAACGGCCATGCACCACCACCCACCGAATCAAGAAAGAGCTATCAATCTGTCAATCCTTCCGGTGTCCGGGCCTGGTGAGGTTTCCCGTGTTGAGTCAAATTAAGCCGCAGGCTCCACTCCTGGTGGTGCCCTTCCGTCAATTCCTTTAAGTTTCAGCTTTGCAACCATACTTCCCCCGGAACCCAAAAGCTTTGGTTTCCCGGAGGCTGCCCGCCGAGTCATCGGAGGAACTGCGGCGGATCGCTGGCTGGCATCGTTTATGGTTAGAACTAGGGCGGTATCTGATCGCCTTCGAACCTCTAACTTTCGTTCTTGATTAATGAAAACATACTTGGCAAATGCTTTCGCTTCTGTTCGTCTTGCGACGATCCAAGAATTTCACCTCTAACGTCGCAATACGAATGCCCCCGCCTGTCCCTATTAATCATTACCTCGGGTTCCGAAAACCAACAAAATAGAACCGAGGTCCTATTCCATTATTCCATGCACACAGTATTCAGGCGGGCTTGCCTGCTTTAAGCACTCTAATTTGTTCAAAGTAAACGTGCCAACACGCGATCTAGTGTCACTCAACAAAGAGCACCCTGGTAGGATTTAAACGGGGTCCGCCTCGGGACGCGAAAGCACCCCTTCGGCTCGCCCCACCGGCAGGACGTCCCACGATACATGCCAGTTAAACACCGACGGGCGGTGAACCAACAGCGTGGGACACAAATCCAACTACGAGCTTTTTAACCGCAACAACTTTAATATACGCTATTGGAGCTGGAATTACCGCGGCTGCTGGCACCAGACTTGCCCTCCAATAGATACTCGTTAAAGGATTTAAAGTGTACTCATTCCGATTACGGGGCCTCGGATGAGTCCCGTATCGTTATTTTTCGTCACTACCTCCCCGTGCCGGGAGTGGGTAATTTGCGCGCCTGCTGCCTTCCTTGGATGTGGTAGCCGTTTCTCAGGCTCCCTCTCCGGAATCGAACCCTGATTCCCCGTTACCCGTTACAACCATGGTAGGCGCAGAACCTACCATCGACAGTTGATAAGGCAGACATTTGAAAGATGCGTCGCCGGTACGAGGACCGTGCGATCAGCCCAAAGTTATTCAGAGTCACCAAGGCAAACGGACCAGACAAGCCAATCCGATTGGTTTTGATCTAATAAAAGCGTCCCTTCCATCTCTGGTCGGGACTCTGTTTGCATGTATTAGCTCTAGAATTACCACAGTTATCCAAGTAACGTGGGTACGATCTAAGGAACCATAACTGATTTAATGAGCCATTCGCGGTTTCACCTTAATGCGGCTTGTACTGAGACATGCATGGCTTAATCTTTGAGACAAGCATATGACTACTGGCAGGATCAACCAGGGAGCTGCGTCAACTAGAGCTGAGCAGCCGGCCGCCCGGGAGTGTGTCCCGGGGGCCCGCGCGAACACGCAAGCGTCCGCTCAATTATTCTGCAAACAGGAGGAGGCCGAGCTCCCCTGCACGATACACCTCGAAACCCTCTCAGGTCCCGGCGGCGCGCAGCGCCGTCCTAGGTACTTGGTCGGTTTCGAGAGAGGCGCAATCGCCCGGAGTTAGGCGAGTAGACGGTTTTAGTGCGAACACCCTTGCTCCCAACTGAGCTTGCCGCTGCCGACAGAGGCCCGGGAGCGTGCTGTCGTGGCATTGCCGGCGGGAGACAACACGCGCCACCTATGGTGACCGGCAGCTCCAACGCCAGCGCCACACAAGGGCAAAGCCCCACTTGGGTGCAGAAGCGAACTCTCCCAGCACAGCGCACGCGCCAACACGTCCGCACAACTGCGATACAAACCACCTGCGAGAACCGCTGGGGCGACCGAGCAGCAGACGGCGTCGCGGCGCCGAGTGCCAGGCGGCGGCGCATCCTCAACGCACACAGTCCTCAATCAGACCAGCACACTGCAGATGTCCACCGCGCTTCGCACCGGGCTCGGCTGAACCAACTTTGGCCGCCAGGCGCCGCGTGCAGGGTGCGCCGCAGCGTAGCTGCGCCGCCTGCCGAGCCCGTCGGCTGGCGCTCCTGCCACTCGGCGCCCCCCACCAGCCGCCTGTTGCGCGTGCGCCCACGCAGCGCGCGGCCAACACGCCGGGCGGCCCCCCTTCACCGGCCGGGAACAGTCCCACCAAGCCACCGCCGCGTATCGCTTCATACCCACATGGGCCTAGTCATGTGTGTGGATGTGGCGGGTACCGCTGAAACAACCGGTTAATAGCTGTACCGATCGTCGCCATCACAGATTCACCTCCAGCGTGAACAACCGCTCAACAACGGATTTCCAGTTCATTTGCGTATCTTGGGCAGTAAACGTAGATGTCCACCTACATTTGCGAATTCAACAATTCTTGCATGCCAGGATGTCATGTGTCACGACACGCTACATCAGACCACATACACACTGCGACATGTGCAGAAGAGAACACGTGGAAGGTGGCCCGCGCACGTATGCGATGTCCCTTCCGCGATCCACTGTCAACCGGCATCTGCGGCATGTCCCAGATATGGAACGCGGTCCACCAGGGTAGCACTTTGTGTGAGGCAATACGACAAAGTCGGAATACACGCGTCACTACATCACACGGCTCACGCTGACCTGACCTGACTCACCGCACCACCACCCCCAGCGACCCAGGGTGACATACAATGCGTTCGTACGTTCCTCCCACACGCCTCTACGGCGTACCACAGTGCAACCTAGCTGTTATTGGGAGACGAGACAAGTAGCATCGAGCACAACATATGGAAATTGAGATTCGACACCGTTGGGCACAGCCAGCGTACGGTCACACGTATCACACTACTTCACTCTGTACGTAACTACCGATGATCGGTACAGCGTGTGGGTTACGCGTACGACATCAGCGGACAATGGACACAGACCATACCACGACGTACACTGAGGGCGTCGACATCTGAACGCAACTGAACAGCTGCGAGGCTCATTTAACACTCAAACGCCAGACCGACCAGCTTGAGAGGACGGAGACACAAAGAGAGGGGCAGAGGGGGGGGGGGCGATATAGTCCTATTGCAGTACAATTGACAGTGGATAGCGGGAATATGTGGAAAGTAAGCAACACTCGCAAGACATCTACATGAGGATAACAACGACACCAGAGATTCCGAGCAGTGAACTATGTTAGGCAAAGGGACAACGTGGGTTAGGTTAAGGGACAACGTGGGTTAGGTTAAGGGACAACGTGGGTTAGGTTAAGGGACAACGTGGGTTAGGTTAAGGGACAACGTGGGTTAGGTTAAGGGACAACGTGGGTTAGGTTAAGGGACAACGTGGGTTAGGTTAAGGGACAACGTGGGTTAGGTTAAGGGACAACGTGGGTTAGGTTAAGGGACAACGTGGGTTAGGTTAAGGGACAACGTGGGTTAGGTTAAGGGACAACGTGGGTTAGGTTAAGGGACAACGTGGGTTAGGTTAAGGGACAACGTGGGTTAGGTTAAGGGACAACGTGGGTTAGGTTAAGGGACAACGTGGGTTAGGTTAAGGGACAACGTGGGTTAGGTTAAGGGACAACGTGGGTTAGGTTAAGGGACAAATTGAGTTAGGTTAAGGGACAAATTGAGTTAGGTTAAGGGACAAATTGAGTTAGGTTAAGGGACAAATTGAGTTAGGTTAAGGGACAAATTGAGTTAGGTTAAGGGACAAATTGAGTTAGGTTAAGGGACAAATTGAGTTAGGTTAAGGGACAAATTGAGTTAGGTTAAGGGACAACGTGGGTTAGGTTAAGGGACAAATTGAGTTAGGTTAAGGGACAAATTGAGTTAGGTTAAGGGACAAATTGAGTTAGGTTAAGGGACAAATTGAGTTAGGTTAAGGGACAAATTGAGTTAGGTTAAGGGACAAATTGAGTTAGGTTAAGGGACAAATTGAGTTAGGTTAAGGGACAAATTGAGTTAGGTTAAGGGACAAATTGAGTTAGGTTAAGGGACAAATTGAGTTAGGTTAAGGGACAAATTGAGTTAGGTTAAGGGATAATCTGGTACAACCACAGTTAGGTTAAGCGATAATCTGGTACAGCCACAGTTAGGTTAAGCGATAATCTGGTACAGCCACAGTTAGGTTAAGCGATAATCTGGTACAGCCACAGTTAGGTTAAGCGATAATCTGGTACAGCCACAGTTAGGTTAAGCGATAATCTGGTACAGCCACAGTTAGGTTAAGCGATAATCTGGTACAGCCACAGTTAGGTTAAGCGATAATCTGGTACAGCCACAGTTAGGTTAAGCGATAATCTGGTAAAACCACAGTTAGGTTAAGCGATAATCTGGTAAAACCACAGTTAGGTTAAGCGATAAAGTTGGTTAAATTTGGTATTGTGTGGGAAGGGGGCAGAGAGGGGGGGGGGTGGATAGTGGTGGCAGTACGCGGATGCCTGAGTCACCGTCAGATACGTCACGTCGGTTCGATGCTTGTAGCAAGAGGCTGGCGGGTCTGTGTCTCTCACTTCTGCAATTTTTCATGTGGTATAACACGAGGGCGGGTGGTGATATTTGGTGCCCCTCTGTGTAGGATGTGTGTTGGTGGTGTTGGTTTATCTGAGCAATGGTAGTTGTCGGAGGAGTGTGGTATTGTGCTTTTATAGGTGGACCTACTGGTCTGGTTATCATAGTGTCGACGGTGCAATGTGGCAGAGAGGGTGCACTCGACATTGTCGCATTCCAGATGTTTACGTATTGTGTGTCTCCGTTGCAGGCCGAGAGTAGTGCATGTTCGAGTGTCTGGCTGACGTGCGATTCACGTTGTGTGCCCAGTCTTACAGCACGTATAGGGACATTCGCATAAATCATCTATATGTGGCCTTGCATCATTTACTAAGCAGTGCCGTGAGACGACCGAACTATTAGGAAAGTACTGATGTACCGCATAATGTTTACCTTCCACCACACGGCGAGTATCGACTGTGCCCAGCGTTGCCACCGCAGGCAGCGGTCACCGTCACCATTGTGCGGCGGAACGGAACATCTATATCCTCAGAGGAGCACTCTTTGCCGCCGGGCGTCAGGTCTCGCGGCC
>NW_026062053.1:157500-162500 GCF_023897955.1 Schistocerca gregaria | reverse complement strand
CCGTGGCCTCATTCAAGTTGGACTTGGGCTCGGCGCGAGGCGTCGGGGTAGTGGACCCTCCCAAACACCACATGCCACGACAGGCGGCAGCCTGCGGGGTTCGGTGCTGGACTCTTCCCTGTTCGCTCGCCGCTACTGGGGGAATCCTTGTTAGTTTCTTTTCCTCCGCTTAGTAATATGCTTAAATTCAGCGGGTAGTCTCGCCTGCTCTGAGGTCGTTGTACGAGGTGTCGCACGCCACACCGCCAGCCGGCTGTGCACGCTACCGAGAAAGTACCGGTATGCGAACCGCCAGGCGACGGGCGCGCATCGCACGTTTAAGGAGACGCGGCCGGCCACACAGGCGACCACGACACTCCCACGTCTCCGAAGCGGGACAAACGCCGCGCGCTTCAGTATACGTAGCCGACCCTCAGCCAGACGTGGCCCGGGAACGGAATCCATGGACCGCAATGTGCGTTCGAAACGTCGATGTTCATGTGTCCTGCAGTTCACATGTCGACGCGCAATTTGCTGCGTTCTTCATCGACCCACGAGCCGAGTGATCCACCGTCCTGGGTGATCTTTTCCTTTTCAGTCTCCCACTGTCTCTTTCAAGACAGTAGCATTTGCGGGACTGAGGCGTCTGACGGCCCCTGTTCCACTATTTTTTTTTGTGTCCAACGGCCTCACAGCCGATGGGCGTCGTACGGCTCCACACCGGAGCGGACAGGCACTCGGGCGAACGTCATTCAAAACCGGCGCCAGGCGCCAGGTACCGCAGGCCAGCCGCTCCAGAGCTTCAGCGCTCGTACCACACAACAACAACACTTCCGCTAGTTTTGAGAGGCACGCGTGGTTCCGCACGCGGCGCACGGCCACTGCCGTACAGGTAGCGTGTTGCGCGACACGACACGACACGCACATCGAAAGACATGCAGTCTAGTCGGTAATGATCCTTCCGCAGGTTCACCTACGGAAACCTTGTTACGACTTTTACTTCCTCTAAATGATCAAGTTTGGTCATCTTTCCGGTAGCATCGGCAACGACAGAGTCGATGCCGCGTACCAGTCCGAAGACCTCACTAAATCATTCAATCGGTAGTAGCGACGGGCGGCGTGTACAAAGGGCAGGGACGTAATCAACGCGAGCTTATGACTCGCGCTTACTGGGAATTCCTCGTTCATGGGGAACAATTGCAAGCCCCAATCCCTAGCACGAAGGAGGTTCAGCGGGTTACCCCGACCTTTCGGCCTAGGAAGACACGCTGATTCCTTCAGTGTAGCGCGCGTGCGGCCCAGAACATCTAAGGGCATCACAGACCTGTTATTGCTCAATCTCGTGCGGCTAGAAGCCGCCTGTCCCTCTAAGAAGAAAAGTAATCGCTGACAGCACGAAGGATGTCACGCGACTAGTTAGCAGGCTAGAGTCTCGTTCGTTATCGGAATTAACCAGACAAATCGCTCCACCAACTAAGAACGGCCATGCACCACCACCCACCGAATCAAGAAAGAGCTATCAATCTGTCAATCCTTCCGGTGTCCGGGCCTGGTGAGGTTTCCCGTGTTGAGTCAAATTAAGCCGCAGGCTCCACTCCTGGTGGTGCCCTTCCGTCAATTCCTTTAAGTTTCAGCTTTGCAACCATACTTCCCCCGGAACCCAAAAGCTTTGGTTTCCCGGAGGCTGCCCGCCGAGTCATCGGAGGAACTGCGGCGGATCGCTGGCTGGCATCGTTTATGGTTAGAACTAGGGCGGTATCTGATCGCCTTCGAACCTCTAACTTTCGTTCTTGATTAATGAAAACATACTTGGCAAATGCTTTCGCTTCTGTTCGTCTTGCGACGATCCAAGAATTTCACCTCTAACGTCGCAATACGAATGCCCCCGCCTGTCCCTATTAATCATTACCTCGGGTTCCGAAAACCAACAAAATAGAACCGAGGTCCTATTCCATTATTCCACGCACACAGTATTCAGGCGGGCTTGCCTGCTTTAAGCACTCTAATTTGTTCAAAGTAAACGTGCCGGCCCACCGAGACACTCAACAAAGAGCACCCTGGTAGGATTTAAACGGGGTCCGCCTCGGGACGCGAAAGCACCCCTTCGGCTCGCCCCACCGGCAGGACGTCCCACGATACATGCCAGTTAAACACCGACGGGCGGTGAACCAACAGCGTGGGACACAAATCCAACTACGAGCTTTTTAACCGCAACAACTTTAATATACGCTATTGGAGCTGGAATTACCGCGGCTGCTGGCACCAGACTTGCCCTCCAATAGATACTCGTTAAAGGATTTAAAGTGTACTCATTCCGATTACGGGGCCTCGGATGAGTCCCGTATCGTTATTTTTCGTCACTACCTCCCCGTGCCGGGAGTGGGTAATTTGCGCGCCTGCTGCCTTCCTTGGATGTGGTAGCCGTTTCTCAGGCTCCCTCTCCGGAATCGAACCCTGATTCCCCGTTACCCGTTACAACCATGGTAGGCGCAGAACCTACCATCGACAGTTGATAAGGCAGACATTTGAAAGATGCGTCGCCGGTACGAGGACCGTGCGATCAGCCCAAAGTTATTCAGAGTCACCAAGGCAAACGGACCAGACAAGCCAATCCGATTGGTTTTGATCTAATAAAAGCGTCCCTTCCATCTCTGGTCGGGACTCTGTTTGCATGTATTAGCTCTAGAATTACCACAGTTATCCAAGTAACGTGGGTACGATCTAAGGAACCATAACTGATTTAATGAGCCATTCGCGGTTTCACCTTAATGCGGCTTGTACTGAGACATGCATGGCTTAATCTTTGAGACAAGCATATGACTACTGGCAGGATCAACCAGGGAGCTGCGTCAACTAGAGCTGAGCAGCCGGCCGCCCGGGAGTGTGTCCCGGGGGCCCGCGCGAACACGCAAGCGTCCGCTCAATTATTCTGCAAACAGGAGGAGGCCGAGCTCCCCTGCACGATACACCTCGAAACCCTCTCAGGTCCCGGCGGCGCGCAGCGCCGTCCTAGGTACTTGGTCGGTTTCGAGAGAGGCGCAATCGCCCGGAGTTAGGCGAGTAGACGGTTTTAGTGCGAACACCCTTGCTCCCAACTGAGCTTGCCGCTGCCGACAGAGGCCCGGGAGCGTGCTGTCGTGGCATTGCCGGCGGGAGACAACACGCGCCACCTATGGTGACCGGCAGCTCCAACGCCAGCGCCACACAAGGGCAAAGCCCCACTTGGGTGCAGAAGCGAACTCTCCCAGCACAGCGCACGCGCCAACACGTCCGCACAACTGCGATACAAACCACCTGCGAGAACCGCTGGGGCGACCGAGCAGCAGACGGCGTCGCGGCGCCGAGTGCCAGGCGGCGGCGCATCCTCAACGCACACAGTCCTCAATCAGACCAGCACACTGCAGATGTCCACCGCGCTTCGCACCGGGCTCGGCTGAACCAACTTTGGCCGCCAGGCGCCGCGTGCAGGGTGCGCCGCAGCGTAGCTGCGCCGCCTGCCGAGCCCGTCGGCTGGCGCTCCTGCCACTCGGCGCCCCCCACCAGCCGCCTGTTGCGCGTGCGCCCACGCAGCGCGCGGCCAACACGCCGGGCGGCCCCCCTTCACCGGCCGGGAACAGTCCCACCAAGCCACCGCCGCGTATCGCTTCATACCCACATGGGCCTAGTCACGTGTGTGGATGTGGCGGGTACCGCTGAAACAACCGGTTAATAGCTGTACCGATCGTCGCCATCACAGATTCACCTCCAGCGTGAACAACCGCTCAACAACGGATTTCCAGTTCATTTGCGTATCTTGGGCAGTAAACGTAGATGTCCACCTACATTTGCGAATTCAACAATTCTTGCATGCCAGGATGTCATGTGTCACGACACGCTACATCAGACCACATACACACTGCGACATGTGCAGAAGAGAACACGTGGAAGGTGGCCCGCGCACGTATGCGATGTCCCTTCCGCGATCCACTGTCAACCGGCATCTGCGGCATGTCCCAGATATGGAACGCGGTCCACCAGGGTAGCACTTTGTGTGAGGCAATACGACAAAGTCGGAATACACGCGTCACTACATCACACGGCTCACGCTGACCTGACCTGACTCACCGCACCACCACCCCCAGCGACCCAGGGTGACATACAATGCGTTCGTACGTTCCTCCCACACGCCTCTACGGCGTACCACAGTGCAACCTAGCTGTTATTGGGAGACGAGACAAGTAGCATCGAGCACAACATATGGAAATTGAGATTCGACACCGTTGGGCACAGCCAGCGTACGGTCACACGTATCACACTACTTCACTCTGTACGTAACTACCGATGATCGGTACAGCGTGTGGGTTACGCGTACGACATCAGCGGACAATGGACACAGACCATACCACGACGTACACTGAGGGCGTCGACATCTGAACGCAACTGAACAGCTGCGAGGCTCATTTAACACTCAAACGCCAGACCGACCAGCTTGAGAGGACGGAGACACAAAGAGAGGGGCAGAGGGGGGGGGGGGCGATATAGTCCTATTGCAGTACAATTGACAGTGGATAGCGGGAATATGTGGAAAGTAAGCAACACTCGCAAGGCATCTACATGAGGATAGCAACGACACCAGAGATTCCGAGCAGTGAACTATGTTAGGCAAAGGGACAACGTGGGTTAGGTTAAGGGACAACGTGGGTTAGGTTAAGGGACAACGTGGGTTAGGTTAAGGGACAACGTGGGTTAGGTTAAGGGACAACGTGGGTTAGGTTAAGGGACAACGTGGGTTAGGTTAAGGGACAACGTGGGTTAGGTTAAGGGACAACGTGGGTTAGGTTAAGGGACAACGTGGGTTAGGTTAAGGGACAACGTGGGTTAGGTTAAGGGACAACGTGGGTTAGGTTAAGGGACAACGTGGGTTAGGTTAAGGGACAACGTGGGTTAGGTTAAGGGACAACGTGGGTTAGGTTAAGGGACAACGTGGGTTAGGTTAAGGGACAACGTGGGTTAGGTTAAGGGACAACGTGGGTTAGGTTAAG
>NW_026062053.1:145000-147500 GCF_023897955.1 Schistocerca gregaria | reverse complement strand
GCGCCGCAGCGTAGCTGCGCCGCCTGCCGAGCCCGTCGGCTGGCGCTCCTGCCACTCGGCGCCCCCCACCAGCCGCCTGTTGCGCGTGCGCCCACGCAGCGCGCGGCCAACACGCCGGGCGGCCCCCCTTCACCGGCCGGGAACAGTCCCACCAAGCCACCGCCGCGTATCGCTTCATACCCACATGGGCCTAGTCACGTGTGTGGATGTGGCGGGTACCGCTGAAACAACCGGTTAATAGCTGTACCGATCGTCGCCATCACAGATTCACCTCCAGCGTGAACAACCGCTCAACAACGGATTTCCAGTTCATTTGCGTATCTTGGGCAGTAAACGTAGATGTCCACCTACATTTGCGAATTCAACAATTCTTGCATGCCAGGATGTCATGTGTCACGACACGCTACATCAGACCACATACACACTGCGACATGTGCAGAAGAGAACACGTGGAAGGTGGCCCGCGCACGTATGCGATGTCCCTTCCGCGATCCACTGTCAACCGGCATCTGCGGCATGTCCCAGATATGGAACGCGGTCCACCAGGGTAGCACTTTGTGTGAGGCAATACGACAAAGTCGGAATACACGCGTCACTACATCACACGGCTCACGCTGACCTGACCTGACTCACCGCACCACCACCCCCAGCGACCCAGGGTGACATACAATGCGTTCGTACGTTCCTCCCACACGCCTCTACGGCGTACCACAGTGCAACCTAGCTGTTATTGGGAGACGAGACAAGTAGCATCGAGCACAACATATGGAAATTGAGATTCGACACCGTTGGGCACAGCCAGCGTACGGTCACACGTATCACACTACTTCACTCTGTACGTAACTACCGATGATCGGTACAGCGTGTGGGTTACGCGTACGACATCAGCGGACAATGGACACAGACCATACCACGACGTACACTGAGGGCGTCGACATCTGAACGCAACTGAACAGCTGCGAGGCTCATTTAACACTCAAACGCCAGACCGACCAGCTTGAGAGGACGGAGACACAAAGAGAGGGGCAGAGGGGGGGGGGGGGCGATATAGTCCTATTGCAGTACAATTGACAGTGGATAGCGGGAATATGTGGAAAGTAAGCAACACTCGCAAGACATCTACATGAGGATAACAACGACACCAGAGATTCCGAGCAGTGAACTATGTTAGGCAAAGGGACAACGTGGGTTAGGTTAAGGGACAACGTGGGTTAGGTTAAGGGACAACGTGGGTTAGGTTAAGGGACAACGTGGGTTAGGTTAAGGGACAACGTGGGTTAGGTTAAGGGACAACGTGGGTTAGGTTAAGGGACAACGTGGGTTAGGTTAAGGGACAACGTGGGTTAGGTTAAGGGACAACGTGGGTTAGGTTAAGGGACAACGTGGGTTAGGTTAAGGGACAACGTGGGTTAGGTTAAGGGACAACGTGGGTTAGGTTAAGGGACAACGTGGGTTAGGTTAAGGGACAACGTGGGTTAGGTTAAGGGACAACGTGGGTTAGGTTAAGGGACAACGTGGGTTAGGTTAAGGGACAACGTGGGTTAGGTTAAGGGACAACGTGGGTTAGGTTAAGGGACAAATTGAGTTAGGTTAAGGGACAAATTGAGTTAGGTTAAGGGACAAATTGAGTTAGGTTAAGGGACAAATTGAGTTAGGTTAAGGGACAAATTGAGTTAGGTTAAGGGACAAATTGAGTTAGGTTAAGGGACAAATTGAGTTAGGTTAAGGGACAACGTGGGTTAGGTTAAGGGACAAATTGAGTTAGGTTAAGGGACAAATTGAGTTAGGTTAAGGGACAAATTGAGTTAGGTTAAGGGACAAATTGAGTTAGGTTAAGGGACAAATTGAGTTAGGTTAAGGGACAAATTGAGTTAGGTTAAGGGACAAATTGAGTTAGGTTAAGGGACAAATTGAGTTAGGTTAAGGGACAAATTGAGTTAGGTTAAGGGACAAATTGAGTTAGGTTAAGGGACAAATTGAGTTAGGTTAAGGGACAAATTGAGTTAGGTTAAGGGACAAATTGAGTTAGGTTAAGGGACAAATTGAGTTAGGTTAAGGGATAATCTGGTACAACCACAGTTAGGTTAAGCGATAATCTGGTACAGCCACAGTTAGGTTAAGCGATAATCTGGTACAGCCACAGTTAGGTTAAGCGATAATCTGGTACAGCCACAGTTAGGTTAAGCGATAATCTGGTAAAACCACAGTTAGGTTAAGCGATAAAGTTGGTTAAATTTGGTATTGTGTGGGAAGGGGGCAGAGAGGGGGGGGGTGGATAGTGGTGGCAGTACGCGGATGCCTGAGTCACCGTCAGATACGTCACGTCGGTTCGATGCTTGTAGCAAGAGGCTGGCGGGTCTGTGTCTCTCACTTCTGCAATTTTTCATGTGGTATAACACGAGGGCGGGTGGTGATATTTGGTGCCCCTCTGTGTAGGATGTGTGTTGGTGGTGTTGGTTTATCTGAGCAATGGTAGTTGTCGGAGGAGTGTGGTATTGTG
>NW_026062053.1:135000-140000 GCF_023897955.1 Schistocerca gregaria | reverse complement strand
CGGGCCGTAGGCCGGCACCCAGCGGGTCGCGACGTCCTACTAGGGGAGAAGTGCGGCCCACCGCACACCGGAACGGCCCCACCCCGCGGCGAGTGGAAAGGCAACCGGACACGACCCCGCCGCGGATTGCTCCGCGCGGGCGGCCGGCCCCATCTGCCGAGGGCGGGGGCCAGTGGCCGGATGGGCGTGAATCTCACCCGTTCGACCTTTCGGACTTCTCACGTTTACCCCAGAACGGTTTCACGTACTTTTGAACTCTCTCTTCAAAGTTCTTTTCAACTTTCCCTCACGGTACTTGTTCGCTATCGGTCTCGTGGTCATATTTAGTCTCAGATGGAGTTTACCACCCACTTGGAGCTGCACTCTCAAGCAACCCGACTCGAAGGAGAGGTCCCGCCGACGCTCGCACCGGCCGCTACGGGCCTGGCACCCTCTACGGGCCGTGGCCTCATTCAAGTTGGACTTGGGCTCGGCGCGAGGCGTCGGGGTAGTGGACCCTCCCAAACACCACATGCCACGACAGGCGGCAGCCTGCGGGGTTCGGTGCTGGACTCTTCCCTGTTCGCTCGCCGCTACTGGGGGAATCCTTGTTAGTTTCTTTTCCTCCGCTTAGTAATATGCTTAAATTCAGCGGGTAGTCTCGCCTGCTCTGAGGTCGTTGTACGAGGTGTCGCACGCCACACCGCCAGCCGGCTGTGCACGCTACCGAGAAAGTACCGGTATGCGAACCGCCAGGCGACGGGCGCGCATCGCACGTTTAAGGAGACGCGGCCGGCCACACAGGCGACCACGACACTCCCACGTCTCCGAAGCGGGACAAACGCCGCGCGCTTCAGTATACGTAGCCGACCCTCAGCCAGACGTGGCCCGGGAACGGAATCCATGGACCGCAATGTGCGTTCGAAACGTCGATGTTCATGTGTCCTGCAGTTCACATGTCGACGCGCAATTTGCTGCGTTCTTCATCGACCCACGAGCCGAGTGATCCACCGTCCTGGGTGATCTTTTCCTTTTCAGTCTCCCACTGTCTCTTTCAAGACAGTAGCATTTGCGGGACTGAGGCGTCTGACGGCCCCTGTTCCACTATTTTTTTTTGTGTCCAACGGCCTCACAGCCGATGGGCGTCGTACGGCTCCACACCGGAGCGGACAGGCACTCGGGCGAACGTCATTCAAAACCGGCGCCAGGCGCCAGGTACCGCAGGCCAGCCGCTCCAGAGCTTCAGCGCTCGTACCACACAACAACAACACTTCCGCTAGTTTTGAGAGGCACGCGTGGTTCCGCACGCGGCGCACGGCCACTGCCGTACAGGTAGCGTGTTGCGCGACACGACACGACACGCACATCGAAAGACATGCAGTCTAGTCGGTAATGATCCTTCCGCAGGTTCACCTACGGAAACCTTGTTACGACTTTTACTTCCTCTAAATGATCAAGTTTGGTCATCTTTCCGGTAGCATCGGCAACGACAGAGTCGATGCCGCGTACCAGTCCGAAGACCTCACTAAATCATTCAATCGGTAGTAGCGACGGGCGGTGTGTACAAAGGGCAGGGACGTAATCAACGCGAGCTTATGACTCGCGCTTACTGGGAATTCCTCGTTCATGGGGAACAATTGCAAGCCCCAATCCCTAGCACGAAGGAGGTTCAGCGGGTTACCCCGACCTTTCGGCCTAGGAAGACACGCTGATTCCTTCAGTGTAGCGCGCGTGCGGCCCAGAACATCTAAGGGCATCACAGACCTGTTATTGCTCAATCTCGTGCGGCTAGAAGCCGCCTGTCCCTCTAAGAAGAAAAGTAATCGCTGACAGCACGAAGGATGTCACGCGACTAGTTAGCAGGCTAGAGTCTCGTTCGTTATCGGAATTAACCAGACAAATCGCTCCACCAACTAAGAACGGCCATGCACCACCACCCACCGAATCAAGAAAGAGCTATCAATCTGTCAATCCTTCCGGTGTCCGGGCCTGGTGAGGTTTCCCGTGTTGAGTCAAATTAAGCCGCAGGCTCCACTCCTGGTGGTGCCCTTCCGTCAATTCCTTTAAGTTTCAGCTTTGCAACCATACTTCCCCCGGAACCCAAAAGCTTTGGTTTCCCGGAGGCTGCCCGCCGAGTCATCGGAGGAACTGCGGCGGATCGCTGGCTGGCATCGTTTATGGTTAGAACTAGGGCGGTATCTGATCGCCTTCGAACCTCTAACTTTCGTTCTTGATTAATGAAAACATACTTGGCAAATGCTTTCGCTTCTGTTCGTCTTGCGACGATCCAAGAATTTCACCTCTAACGTCGCAATACGAATGCCCCCGCCTGTCCCTATTAATCATTACCTCGGGTTCCGAAAACCAACAAAATAGAACCGAGGTCCTATTCCATTATTCCATGCACACAGTATTCAGGCGGGCTTGCCTGCTTTAAGCACTCTAATTTGTTCAAAGTAAACGTGCCGGCCCACCGAGACACTCAACAAAGAGCACCCTGGTAGGATTTAAACGGGGTCCGCCTCGGGACGCGAAAGCACGCCTTCGGCTCGCCCCACCGGCAGGACGTCCCACGATACATGCCAGTTAAACACCGACGGGCGGTGAACCAACAGCGTGGGACACAAATCCAACTACGAGCTTTTTAACCGCAACAACTTTAATATACGCTATTGGAGCTGGAATTACCGCGGCTGCTGGCACCAGACTTGCCCTCCAATAGATACTCGATAAAGGATTTAAAGTGTACTCATTCCGATTACGGGGCCTCGGATGAGTCCCGTATCGTTATTTTTCGTCACTACCTCCCCGTGCCGGGAGTGGGTAATTTGCGCGCCTGCTGCCTTCCTTGGATGTGGTAGCCGTTTCTCAGGCTCCCTCTCCGGAATCGAACCCTGATTCCCCGTTACCCGTTACAACCATGGTAGGCGCAGAACCTACCATCGACAGTTGATAAGGCAGACATTTGAAAGATGCGTCGCCGGTACGAGGACCGTGCGATCAGCCCAAAGTTATTCAGAGTCACCAAGGCAAACGGACCAGACAAGCCAATCCGATTGGTTTTGATCTAATAAAAAGCGTCCTTCCATCTCTGGTCGGGACTCTGTTTGCATGTATTAGCTCTAGAATTAACCACAGTTATCCAAGTAACGTGGGTACGATCTAAGGAACCATAACTGATTTAATGAGCCATTCGCGGTTTCACCTTAATGCGGCTTGTTACTGAGACATGCATGGCTTAATCTTTGAGACAAGCATATGACTACTGGCAGGATCAACCAGGGAGCTGCGTCAACTAGAGCTGAGCAGCCGGCCGCCCGGGAGTGTGTCCCGGGGGCCCGCGCGAACACGCAAGCGTCCGCTCAATTATTCTGCAAACAGGAGGAGGCCGGAGCTCCCCTGCACGATACACCTCGAAACCCTCTCAGGTCCCGGCGGCGCGCAGCGCCGTCCTAGGTACTTGGTCGGTTTCGAGAGAGGCGCAATCGCCCGGAGTTAGGCGAGTAGACGGTTTTAGTGCGAACACCCTTGCTCCCAACTGAGCCTTGGCCGCTGCCGACAGAGGCCCGGGAGCGTGCTGTCGTGGCATTGCCGGCGGGAGACAACACGCGCCACCTATGGTGACCGGCAGCTCCAACGCCAGCGCCACACAAGGGCAAAGCCCCCACTTGGGTGCAGAAGCGAACTCTCCCAGCACAGCGCACGCGCCAACACGTCCGCACAACTGCGATACAAACCACCTGCGAGAACCGCTGGGGCGACCGAGCAGCAGACGGCGTCGCGGCGCCGAGTGCCAGGCGGCGGCGCATCCTCAACGCACACAGTCCTCAATCAGACCAGCACACTGCAGATGTCCACCGCGCTTCGCACCGGGCTCGGCTGAACCAACTTTGGCCGCCAGGCGCCGCGTGCAGGGTGCGCCGCAGCGTAGCTGCGCCGCCTGCCGAGCCCGTCGGCTGGCGCTCCTGCCACTCGGCGCCCCCCACCAGCCGCCTGTTGCGCGTGCGCCCACGCAGCGCGCGGCCAACACGCCGGGCGGCCCCCCTTCACCGGCCGGGAACAGTCCCACCAAGCCACCGCCGCGTATCGCTTCATACCCACATGGGCCTAGTCACGTGTGTGGATGTGGCGGGTACCGCTGAAACAACCGGTTAATAGCTGTACCGATCGTCGCCATCACAGATTCACCTCCAGCGTGAACAACCGCTCAACAACGGATTTCCAGTTCATTGCGTATCTTGGGCAGTAAAACGTAGATGTCCACCTACATTTGCGAATTCAACAATTCTTGCATGCCAGGATGTCATGTGTCACGACACGCTACATCAGACCACATACACACTGCGACATGTGCAGAAGAGAACACGTGGAAGGTGGCCCGCGCACGTATGCGATGTCCCTTCCGCGATCCACTGTCAACCGGCATCTGCGGCATGTCCCAGATATGGAACGCGGTCCACCAGGGTAGCACTTTGTGTGAGGGCAATACGACAAAGTCGGAATACACGCGTCACTACATCACACGGCTCACGCTGACCTGACCTGACTCACCGCAACCACCACCCCCAGCGACCCAGGGTGACATACAATGCGTTCGTACGTTCCTCCCACACGCCTCTAACGGCGTACCACAGTGCAACCTAGCTGTTATTGGGAGACGAGACAAGTAGCATCGAGCACAACATATGGAAATTGAGATTCGACACCGTTGGGCACAGCCAGCGTACGGTCACACGTATCACACTACTTCACTCTGTACGTAACTACCGATGATCGGTACCAGCGTGTGGGTTACGCGTACGACATCAGCGGACAATGGACACAGACCATACCACGACGTACACTGAGGGCGTCGACATCTGAACGCAACTGAACAGCTGCGAGGCTCATTAACACTCAAAACGCCAGACCGACCAGCTTGAGAGGACGGAGACACAAAGAGAGGGGCAGAGGGGGGGGGGGGGCGATATTAGTCCTATTGCAGTACAATTGACAGTGGATAGCGGGAATATGTGGAAAGT
>NW_026062053.1:122500-125000 GCF_023897955.1 Schistocerca gregaria | reverse complement strand
CCCGGGAGCGTGCTGTCGTGGCATTGCCGGCGGGAGACAACACGCGCCACCTATGGTGACCGGCAGCTCCAACGGCCAGCGCCACACAAGGGCAAAGCCCCACTTGGGTGCAGAAGCGAACTCTCCCAGCACAGCGCACGCGCCAACACGTCCGCACAACTGCGATACAAACCACCTGCGAGAAACCGCTGGGGCGACCGAGCAGCAGACGGCGTCGCGGCGCCGAGTGCCAGGCGGCGGCGCATCCTCAACGCACACAGTCCTCAATCAGACCAGCACACTGCAGATGTCCACCGCGCTTCGCACCGGGCTCGGCTGAACCAACTTTGGCCGCCAGGCGCCGCGTGCAGGGTGCGCCGCCAGCGTAGCTGCGCCGCCTGCCGAGCCCGTCGGCTGGCGCTCCTGCCACTCGGCGCCCCCCACCAGCCGCCTGTTGCGCGTGCGCCCACGCAGCGCGCGGCCAACACGCCGGGCGGCCCCCCTTCACCGGCCGGGAACAGTCCCACCAAGCCACCGCCGCGTATCGCTTCATACCCACATGGGCCTAGTCACGTGTGTGGATGTGGCGGGTACCGCTGAAACAACCGGTTAATAGCTGTACCGATCGTCGCCATCACAGATTCACCTCCAGCGTGAACAACCGCTCAACAACGGATTTCAACACGCGATCTAGTGTGGCAGTAAACGTAGATGTCCACCTACATTTGCGAATTCAACAATTCTTGCATGCCAGGATGTCATGTGTCACGACACGCTACATCAGACCACATACACACTGCGACATGTGCAGAAGAGAACACGTGGAAGGTGGCCCGCGCACGTATGCGATGTCCCTTCCGCGATCCACTGTCAACCGGCATCTGCGGCATGTCCCAGATATGGAACGCGGTCCACCAGGGTAGCACTTTGTGTGAGGCAATACGACAAAGTCGGAATACACGCGTCACTACATCACACGGCTCACGCTGACCTGACCTGACTCACCGCACCACCACCCCCAGCGACCCAGGGTGACATACAATGCGTTCGTACGTTCCTCCCACACGCCTCTACGGCGTACCACAGTGCAACCTAGCTGTTATTGGGAGACAAGTAGCATCGAGCACAACATATGGAAATTGAGATTCGACACCGTTGGGCACAGCCAGCGTACGGTCACACGTATCACACTACTTCACTCTGTACGTAACTACCGATGATCGGTACAGCGTGTGGGTTACGCGTACGACATCAGCGGACAATGGACACAGACCATACCACGACGTACACTGAGGGCGTCGACATCTGAACGCAACTGAACAGCTGCGAGGCTCATTTAACACTCAAACGCCAGACCGACCAGCTTGAGAGGACGGAGACACAAAGAGAGGGGCAGAGGGGGGGGGGCGATATAGTCCTATTGCAGTACAATTGACAGTGGATAGCGGGAATATGTGGAAAGTAAGCAACACTCGCAAGACATCTACATGAGGATAACAACGACACCAGAGATTCCGAGCAGTGAACTATGTTAGGCAAAGGGACAACGTGGGTTAGGTTAAGGGACAACGTGGGTTAGGTTAAGGGACAACGTGGGTTAGGTTAAGGGACAACGTGGGTTAGGTTAAGGGACAACGTGGGTTAGGTTAAGGGACAACGTGGGTTAGGTTAAGGGACAACGTGGGTTAGGTTAAGGGACAACGTGGGTTAGGTTAAGGGACAACGTGGGTTAGGTTAAGGGACAACGTGGGTTAGGTTAAGGGACAACGTGGGTTAGGTTAAGGGACAACGTGGGTTAGGTTAAGGGACAACGTGGGTTAGGTTAAGGGACAACGTGGGTTAGGTTAAGGGACAACGTGGGTTAGGTTAAGGGACAACGTGGGTTAGGTTAAGGGACAACGTGGGTTAGGTTAAGGGACAAATTGAGTTAGGTTAAGGGACAAATTGAGTTAGGTTAAGGGACAAATTGAGTTAGGTTAAGGGACAAATTGAGTTAGGTTAAGGGACAAATTGAGTTAGGTTAAGGGACAAATTGAGTTAGGTTAAGGGACAAATTGAGTTAGGTTAAGGGACAACGTGGGTTAGGTTAAGGGACAAATTGAGTTAGGTTAAGGGACAAATTGAGTTAGGTTAAGGGACAAATTGAGTTAGGTTAAGGGACAAATTGAGTTAGGTTAAGGGACAAATTGAGTTAGGTTAAGGGACAAATTGAGTTAGGTTAAGGGACAAATTGAGTTAGGTTAAGGGACAAATTGAGTTAGGTTAAGGGACAAATTGAGTTAGGTTAAGGGACAAATTGAGTTAGGTTAAGGGACAAATTGAGTTAGGTTAAGGGATAATCTGGTACAACCACAGTTAGGTTAAGCGATAATCTGGTACAGCCACAGTTAGGTTAAGCGATAATCTGGTACAGCCACAGTTAGGTTAAGCGATAATCTGGTACAGCCACAGTTAGGTTAAGCGATAATCTGGTACAGCCACAGTTAGGTTAAGCGATAATCTGGTACAGCCACAGTTAGGT
>NW_026062053.1:110000-117500 GCF_023897955.1 Schistocerca gregaria | reverse complement strand
AGTGCGGAGGCCGCCGCCCCGTGAAGGGCGGGGAAGCCCCATCCTCCCTCGGCCCGCGCAAGGCGAGACCTTCACTTTCATTACGCCTTTAGGTTTCGTACAGCCCAATGACTCGCGCACATGTTAGACTCCTTGGTCCGTGTTTCAAGACGGGTCGTGAAATTGTCCAAAGCTGAAGCGCCGCTGACGGGAGCGATTATTCCGCCCGAGAGCATCCCGAGCCAACAGCGGCGCGGGTCCGGGGCCGGGCCAGGTAGGTCCGTCATCCGGGAAGAACCGCGCGCGCTTGCCGGGAGCCCGAGCGCCCAAAGGGGCGAATCGACTCCTCCAGATATACCGCCGAGCAGCCAGCCAGGACACCGGGGCTCTGCCCAACAGACGCGAACCGAGGCCCGCGGAAGGACAGGCTGCGCACCCGGGCCGTAGGCCGGCACCCAGCGGGTCGCGACGTCCTACTAGGGGAGAAGTGCGGCCCACCGCACACCGGAACGGCCCCACCCCGCGGCGAGTGGAAAGGCAACCGGACACGACCCCGCCGCGGATTGCTCCGCGCGGGCGGCCGGCCCCATCTGCCGAGGGCGGGGGCCAGTGGCCGGATGGGCGTGAATCTCACCCGTTCGACCTTTCGGACTTCTCACGTTTACCCCAGAACGGTTTCACGTACTTTTGAACTCTCTCTTCAAAGTTCTTTTCAACTTTCCCTCACGGTACTTGTTCGCTATCGGTCTCGTGGTCATATTTAGTCTCAGATGGAGTTTACCACCCACTTGGAGCTGCACTCTCAAGCAACCCGACTCGAAGGAGAGGTCCCGCCGACGCTCGCACCGGCCGCTACGGGCCTGGCACCCTCTACGGGCCGTGGCCTCATTCAAGTTGGACTTGGGCTCGGCGCGAGGCGTCGGGGTAGTGGACCCTCCCAAACACCACATGCCACGACAGGCGGCAGCCTGCGGGGTTCGGTGCTGGACTCTTCCCTGTTCGCTCGCCGCTACTGGGGGAATCCTTGTTAGTTTCTTTTCCTCCGCTTAGTAATATGCTTAAATTCAGCGGGTAGTCTCGCCTGCTCTGAGGTCGTTGTACGAGGTGTCGCACGCCACACCGCCAGCCGGCTGTGCACGCTACCGAGAAAGTACCGGTATGCGAACCGCCAGGCGACGGGCGCGCATCGCACGTTTAAGGAGACGCGGCCGGCCACACAGGCGACCACGACACTCCCACGTCTCCGAAGCGGGACAAACGCCGCGCGCTTCAGTATACGTAGCCGACCCTCAGCCAGACGTGGCCCGGGAACGGAATCCATGGACCGCAATGTGCGTTCGAAACGTCGATGTTCATGTGTCCTGCAGTTCACATGTCGACGCGCAATTTGCTGCGTTCTTCATCGACCCACGAGCCGAGTGATCCACCGTCCTGGGTGATCTTTTCCTTTTCAGTCTCCCACTGTCTCTTTCAAGACAGTAGCATTTGCGGGACTGAGGCGTCTGACGGCCCCTGTTCCACTATTTTTTTTTGTGTCCAACGGCCTCACAGCCGATGGGCGTCGTACGGCTCCACACCGGAGCGGACAGGCACTCGGGCGAACGTCATTCAAAACCGGCGCCAGGCGCCAGGTACCGCAGGCCAGCCGCTCCAGAGCTTCAGCGCTCGTACCACACAACAACAACACTTCCGCTAGTTTTGAGAGGCACGCGTGGTTCCGCACGCGGCGCACGGCCACTGCCGTACAGGTAGCGTGTCGCGCGACACGACACGACACGCACATCGAAAGACATGCAGTCTAGTCGGTAATGATCCTTCCGCAGGTTCACCTACGGAAACCTTGTTACGACTTTTACTTCCTCTAAATGATCAAGTTTGGTCATCTTTCCGGTAGCATCGGCAACGACAGAGTCGATGCCGCGTACCAGTCCGAAGACCTCACTAAATCATTCAATCGGTAGTAGCGACGGGCGGTGTGTACAAAGGGCAGGGACGTAATCAACGCGAGCTTATGACTCGCGCTTACTGGGAATTCCTCGTTCATGGGGAACAATTGCAAGCCCCAATCCCTAGCACGAAGGAGGTTCAGCGGGTTACCCCGACCTTTCGGCCTAGGAAGACACGCTGATTCCTTCAGTGTAGCGCGCGTGCGGCCCAGAACATCTAAGGGCATCACAGACCTGTTATTGCTCAATCTCGTGCGGCTAGAAGCCGCCTGTCCCTCTAAGAAGAAAAGTAATCGCTGACAGCACGAAGGATGTCACGCGACTAGTTAGCAGGCTAGAGTCTCGTTCGTTATCGGAATTAACCAGACAAATCGCTCCACCAACTAAGAACGGCCATGCACCACCACCCACCGAATCAAGAAAGAGCTATCAATCTGTCAATCCTTCCGGTGTCCGGGCCTGGTGAGGTTTCCCGTGTTGAGTCAAATTAAGCCGCAGGCTCCACTCCTGGTGGTGCCCTTCCGTCAATTCCTTTAAGTTTCAGCTTTGCAACCATACTTCCCCCGGAACCCAAAAGCTTTGGTTTCCCGGAGGCTGCCCGCCGAGTCATCGGAGGAACTGCGGCGGATCGCTGGCTGGCATCGTTTATGGTTAGAACTAGGGCGGTATCTGATCGCCTTCGAACCTCTAACTTTCGTTCTTGATTAATGAAAACATACTTGGCAAATGCTTTCGCTTCTGTTCGTCTTGCGACGATCCAAGAATTTCACCTCTAACGTCGCAATACGAATGCCCCCGCCTGTCCCTATTAATCATTACCTCGGGTTCCAAAAACCAACAAAAGAGAACCGAGGTCCTATTCCATTATTCCATGCACACAGTATTCAGGCGGGCTTGCCTGCTTTAAGCACTCTAATTTGTTCAAAGTAAACGTGCCGGCCCACCGAGACACTCAACAAAGAGCACCCTGGTAGGATTTAAACGGGGTCCGCCTCGGGACGCGAAAGCACCCCTTCGGCTCGCCCCACCGGCAGGACGTCCCACGATACATGCCAGTTAAACACCGACGGGCGGTGAACCAACAGCGTGGGACACAAATCCAACTACGAGCTTTTTAACCGCAACAACTTTAATATACGCTATTGGAGCTGGAATTACCGCGGCTGCTGGCACCAGACTTGCCCTCCAATAGATACTCGTTAAAGGATTTAAAGTGTACTCATTCCGATTACGGGGCCTCGGATGAGTCCCGTATCGTTATTTTTCGTCACTACCTCCCCGTGCCGGGAGTGGGTAATTTGCGCGCCTGCTGCCTTCCTTGGATGTGGTAGCCGTTTCTCAGGCTCCCTCTCCGGAATCGAACCCTGATTCCCCGTTACCCGTTACAACCATGGTAGGCGCAGAACCTACCATCGACAGTTGATAAGGCAGACATTTGAAAGATGCGTCGCCGGTACGAGGACCGTGCGATCAGCCCAAAGTTATTCAGAGTCACCAAGGCAAACGGACCAGACAAGCCAATCCGATTGGTTTTGATCTAATAAAAGCGTCCCTTCCATCTCTGGTCGGGACTCTGTTTGCATGTATTAGCTCTAGAATTACCACAGTTATCCAAGTAACGTGGGTACGATCTAAGGAACCATAACTGATTTAATGAGCCATTCGCGGTTTCACCTTAATGCGGCTTGTACTGAGACATGCATGGCTTAATCTTTGAGACAAGCATATGACTACTGGCAGGATCAACCAGGGAGCTGCGTCAACTAGAGCTGAGCAGCCGGCCGCCCGGGAGTGTGTCCCGGGGGCCCGCGCGAACACGCAAGCGTCCGCTCAATTATTCTGCAAACAGGAGGAGGCCGAGCTCCCCTGCACGATACACCTCGAAACCCTCTCAGGTCCCGGCGGCGCGCAGCGCCGTCCTAGGTACTTGGTCGGTTTCGAGAGAGGCGCAATCGCCCGGAGTTAGGCGAGTAGACGGTTTTAGTGCGAACACCCTTGCTCCCAACTGAGCTTGCCGCTGCCGACAGAGGCCCGGGAGCGTGCTGTCGTGGCATTGCCGGCGGGAGACAACACGCGCCACCTATGGTGACCGGCAGCTCCAACGCCAGCGCCACACAAGGGCAAAGCCCCACTTGGGTGCAGAAGCGAACTCTCCCAGCACAGCGCACGCGCCAACACGTCCGCACAACTGCGATACAAACCACCTGCGAGAACCGCTGGGGCGACCGAGCAGCAGACGGCGTCGCGGCGCCGAGTGCCAGGCGGCGGCGCATCCTCAACGCACACAGTCCTCAATCAGACCAGCACACTGCAGATGTCCACCGCGCTTCGCACCGGGCTCGGCTGAACCAACTTTGGCCGCCAGGCGCCGCGTGCAGGGTGCGCCGCAGCGTAGCTGCGCCGCCTGCCGAGCCCGTCGGCTGGCGCTCCTGCCACTCGGCGCCCCCCACCAGCCGCCTGTTGCGCGTGCGCCCACGCAGCGCGCGGCCAACACGCCGGGCGGCCCCCCTTCACCGGCCGGGAACAGTCCCACCAAGCCACCGCCGCGTATCGCTTCATACCCACATGGGCCTAGTCACGTGTGTGGATGTGGCGGGTACCGCTGAAACAACCGGTTAATAGCTGTACCGATCGTCGCCATCACAGATTCACCTCCAGCGTGAACAACCGCTCAACAACGGATTTCCAGTTCATTTGCGTATCTTGGGCAGTAAACGTAGATGTCCACCTACATTTGCGAATTCAACAATTCTTGCATGCCAGGATGTCATGTGTCACGACACGCTACATCAGACCACATACACACTGCGACATGTGCAGAAGAGAACACGTGGAAGGTGGCCCGCGCACGTATGCGATGTCCCTTCCGCGATCCACTGTCAACCGGCATCTGCGGCATGTCCCAGATATGGAACGCGGTCCACCAGGGTAGCACTTTGTGTGAGGCAATACGACAAAGTCGGAATACACGCGTCACTACATCACACGGCTCACGCTGACCTGACCTGACTCACCGCACCACCACCCCCAGCGACCCAGGGTGACATACAATGCGTTCGTACGTTCCTCCCACACGCCTCTACGGCGTACCACAGTGCAACCTAGCTGTTATTGGGAGACGAGACAAGTAGCATCGAGCACAACATATGGAAATTGAGATTCGACACCGTTGGGCACAGCCAGCGTACGGTCACACGTATCACACTACTTCACTCTGTACGTAACTACCGATGATCGGTACAGCGTGTGGGTTACGCGTACGACATCAGCGGACAATGGACACAGACCATACCACGACGTACACTGAGGGCGTCGACATCTGAACGCAACTGAACAGCTGCGAGGCTCATTTAACACTCAAACGCCAGACCGACCAGCTTGAGAGGACGGAGACACAAAGAGAGGGGCAGAGGGGGGGGGGGGCGATATAGTCCTATTGCAGTACAATTGACAGTGGATAGCGGGAATATGTGGAAAGTAAGCAACACTCGCAAGACATCTACATGAGGATAACAACGACACCAGAGATTCCGAGCAGTGAACTATGTTAGGCAAAGGGACAACGTGGGTTAGGTTAAGGGACAACGTGGGTTAGGTTAAGGGACAACGTGGGTTAGGTTAAGGGACAACGTGGGTTAGGTTAAGGGACAACGTGGGTTAGGTTAAGGGACAACGTGGGTTAGGTTAAGGGACAACGTGGGTTAGGTTAAGGGACAACGTGGGTTAGGTTAAGGGACAACGTGGGTTAGGTTAAGGGACAACGTGGGTTAGGTTAAGGGACAACGTGGGTTAGGTTAAGGGACAACGTGGGTTAGGTTAAGGGACAACGTGGGTTAGGTTAAGGGACAACGTGGGTTAGGTTAAGGGACAACGTGGGTTAGGTTAAGGGACAACGTGGGTTAGGTTAAGGGACAACGTGGGTTAGGTTAAGGGACAACGTGGGTTAGGTTAAGGGACAACGTGGGTTAGGTTAAGGGACAAATTGAGTTAGGTTAAGGGACAAATTGAGTTAGGTTAAGGGACAAATTGAGTTAGGTTAAGGGACAAATTGAGTTAGGTTAAGGGACAAATTGAGTTAGGTTAAGGGACAAATTGAGTTAGGTTAAGGGACAAATTGAGTTAGGTTAAGGGACAAATTGAGTTAGGTTAAGGGACAAATTGAGTTAGGTTAAGGGACAACGTGGGTTAGGTTAAGGGACAAATTGAGTTAGGTTAAGGGACAAATTGAGTTAGGTTAAGGGACAAATTGAGTTAGGTTAAGGGACAAATTGAGTTAGGTTAAGGGACAAATTGAGTTAGGTTAAGGGACAAATTGAGTTAGGTTAAGGGACAAATTGAGTTAGGTTAAGGGACAAATTGAGTTAGGTTAAGGGACAAATTGAGTTAGGTTAAGGGACAAATTGAGTTAGGTTAAGGGACAAATTGAGTTAGGTTAAGGGATAATCTGGTACAACCACAGTTAGGTTAAGCGATAATCTGGTACAGCCACAGTTAGGTTAAGCGATAATCTGGTACAGCCACAGTTAGGTTAAGCGATAATCTGGTACAGCCACAGTTAGGTTAAGCGATAATCTGGTACAGCCACAGTTAGGTTAAGCGATAATCTGGTACAGCCACAGTTAGGTTAAGCGATAATCTGGTACAGCCACAGTTAGGTTAAGCGATAATCTGGTAAAACCACAGTTAGGTTAAGCGATAATCTGGTAAAACCACAGTTAGGTTAAGCGATAAAGTTGGTTAAATTTGGTATTGTGTGGGAAGGGGGCAGAGAGGGGGGGGGGTGGATAGTGGTGGCAGTACGCGGATGCCTGAGTCACCGTCAGATACGTCACGTCGGTTCGATGCTTGTAGCAAGAGGCTGGCGGGTCTGTGTCTCTCACTTCTGCAATTTTTCATGTGGTATAACACGAGGGCGGGTGGTGATATTTGGTGCCCCTCTGTGTAGGATGTGTGTTGGTGGTGTTGGTTTATCTGAGCAATGGTAGTTGTCGGAGGAGTGTGGTATTGTGCTTTTATAGGTGGACCTACTGGTCTGGTTATCATAGTGTCGACGGTGCAATGTGGCAGAGAGGGTGCACTCGACATTGTCGCATTCCAGATGTTTACGTATTGTGTGTCTCCGTTGCAGGCCGAGAGTAGTGCATGTTCGAGTGTCTGGCTGACGTGCGATTCACGTTGTGTGCCCAGTCTTACAGCACGTATAGGGACATTCGCATAAATCATCTATATGTGGCCTTGCATCATTTACTAAGCAGTGCCGTGAGACGACCGAACTATTAGGAAAGTACTGATGTACCGCATAATGTTTACCTTCCACCACACGGCGAGTATCGACTGTGCCCAGCGTTGCCACCGCAGGCAGCGGTCACCGTCACCATTGTGCGGCGGAACGGAACATCTATATCCTCAGAGGAGCACTCTTTGCCGCCGGGCGTCAGGTCTCGCGGCCTGCCGGCCAGCGCCCATGACGAACTTACTGCATGTATAGGGACAGCGGGAATTTGGCATACTTGATATAACTCTTCATGAGACGCAAGATATAGGGGTGGATTGCAACTTACGACTGCGAGAAAAG
>NW_026062053.1:100000-105000 GCF_023897955.1 Schistocerca gregaria | reverse complement strand
TCGCCGCTACTGGGGGAATCCTTGTTAGTTTCTTTTCCTCCGCTTAGTAATATGCTTAAATTCAGCGGGTAGTCTCGCCTGCTCTGAGGTCGTTGTACGAGGTGTCGCACGCCACACCGCCAGCCGGCTGTGCACGCTACCGAGAAAGTACCGGTATGCGAACCGCCAGGCGACGGGCGCGCATCGCACGTTTAAGGAGACGCGGCCGGCCACACAGGCGACCACGACACTCCCACGTCTCCGAAGCGGGACAAACGCCGCGCGCTTCAGTATACGTAGCCGACCCTCAGCCAGACGTGGCCCGGGAACGGAATCCATGGACCGCAATGTGCGTTCGAAACGTCGATGTTCATGTGTCCTGCAGTTCACATGTCGACGCGCAATTTGCTGCGTTCTTCATCGACCCACGAGCCGAGTGATCCACCGTCCTGGGTGATCTTTTCCTTTTCAGTCTCCCACTGTCTCTTTCAAGACAGTAGCATTTGCAGGACTGAGGCGTCTGACGGCCCCTGTTCCACTATTTTTTTTTGTGTCCAACGGCCTCACAGCCGATGGGCGTCGTACGGCTCCACACCGGAGCGGACAGGCACTCGGGCGAACGTCATTCAAAACCGGCGCCAGGCGCCAGGTACCGCAGGCCAGCCGCTCCAGAGCTTCAGCGCTCGTACCACACAACAACAACACTTCCGCTAGTTTTGAGAGGCACGCGTGGTTCCGCACGCGGCGCACGGCCACTGCCGTACAGGTAGCGTGTTGCGCGACACGACACGACACGCACATCGAAAGACATGCAGTCTAGTCGGTAATGATCCTTCCGCAGGTTCACCTACGGAAACCTTGTTACGACTTTTACTTCCTCTAAATGATCAAGTTTGGTCATCTTTCCGGTAGCATCGGCAACGACAGAGTCGATGCCGCGTACCAGTCCGAAGACCTCACTAAATCATTCAATCGGTAGTAGCGACGGGCGGTGTGTACAAAGGGCAGGGACGTAATCAACGCGAGCTTATGACTCGCGCTTACTGGGAATTCCTCGTTCATGGGGAACAATTGCAAGCCCCAATCCCTAGCACGAAGGAGGTTCAGCGGGTTACCCCGACCTTTCGGCCTAGGAAGACACGCTGATTCCTTCAGTGTAGCGCGCGTGCGGCCCAGAACATCTAAGGGCATCACAGACCTGTTATTGCTCAATCTCGTGCGGCTAGAAGCCGCCTGTCCCTCTAAGAAGAAAAGTAATCGCTGACAGCACGAAGGATGTCACGCGACTAGTTAGCAGGCTAGAGTCTCGTTCGTTATCGGAATTAACCAGACAAATCGCTCCACCAACTAAGAACGGCCATGCACCACCACCCACCGAATCAAGAAAGAGCTATCAATCTGTCAATCCTTCCGGTGTCCGGGCCTGGTGAGGTTTCCCGTGTTGAGTCAAATTAAGCCGCAGGCTCCACTCCTGGTGGTGCCCTTCCGTCAATTCCTTTAAGTTTCAGCTTTGCAACCATACTTCCCCCGGAACCCAAAAGCTTTGGTTTCCCGGAGGCTGCCCGCCGAGTCATCGGAGGAACTGCGGCGGATCGCTGGCTGGCATCGTTTATGGTTAGAACTAGGGCGGTATCTGATCGCCTTCGAACCTCTAACTTTCGTTCTTGATTAATGAAAACATACTTGGCAAATGCTTTCGCTTCTGTTCGTCTTGCGACGATCCAAGAATTTCACCTCTAACGTCGCAATACGAATGCCCCCGCCTGTCCCTATTAATCATTACCTCGGGTTCCGAAAACCAACAAAATAGAACCGAGGTCCTATTCCATTATTCCATGCACACAGTATTCAGGCGGGCTTGCCTGCTTTAAGCACTCTAATTTGTTCAAAGTAAACGTGCCGGCCCACCGAGACACTCAACAAAGAGCACCCTGGTAGGATTTAAACGGGGTCCGCCTCGGGACGCGAAAGCACCCCTTCGGCTCGCCCCACCGGCAGGACGTCCCACGATACATGCCAGTTAAACACCGACGGGCGGTGAACCAACAGCGTGGGACACAAATCCAACTACGAGCTTTTTAACCGCAACAACTTTAATATACGCTATTGGAGCTGGAATTACCGCGGCTGCTGGCACCAGACTTGCCCTCCAATAGATACTCGTTAAAGGATTTAAAGTGTACTCATTCCGATTACGGGGCCTCGGATGAGTCCCGTATCGTTATTTTTCGTCACTACCTCCCCGTGCCGGGAGTGGGTAATTTGCGCGCCTGCTGCCTTCCTTGGATGTGGTAGCCGTTTCTCAGGCTCCCTCTCCGGAATCGAACCCTGATTCCCCGTTACCCGTTACAACCATGGTAGGCGCAGAACCTACCATCGACAGTTGATAAGGCAGACATTTGAAAGATGCGTCGCCGGTACGAGGACCGTGCGATCAGCCCAAAGTTATTCAGAGTCACCAAGGCAAACGGACCAGACAAGCCAATCCGATTGGTTTTGATCTAATAAAAGCGTCCCTTCCATCTCTGGTCGGGACTCTGTTTGCATGTATTAGCTCTAGAATTACCACAGTTATCCAAGTAACGTGGGTACGATCTAAGGAACCATAACTGATTTAATGAGCCATTCGCGGTTTCACCTTAATGCGGCTTGTACTGAGACATGCATGGCTTAATCTTTGAGACAAGCATATGACTACTGGCAGGATCAACCAGGGAGCTGCGTCAACTAGAGCTGAGCAGCCGGCCGCCCGGGAGTGTGTCCCGGGGGCCCGCGCGAACACGCAAGCGTCCGCTCAATTATTCTGCAAACAGGAGGAGGCCGAGCTCCCCTGCACGATACACCTCGAAACCCTCTCAGGTCCCGGCGGCGCGCAGCGCCGTCCTAGGTACTTGGTCGGTTTCGAGAGAGGCGCAATCGCCCGGAGTTAGGCGAGTAGACGGTTTTAGTGCGAACACCCTTGCTCCCAACTGAGCTTGCCGCTGCCGACAGAGGCCCGGGAGCGTGCTGTCGTGGCATTGCCGGCGGGAGACAACACGCGCCACCTATGGTGACCGGCAGCTCCAACGCCAGCGCCACACAAGGGCAAAGCCCCACTTGGGTGCAGAAGCGAACTCTCCCAGCACAGCGCACGCGCCAACACGTCCGCACAACTGCGATACAAACCACCTGCGAGAACCGCTGGGGCGACCGAGCAGCAGACGGCGTCGCGGCGCCGAGTGCCAGGCGGCGGCGCATCCTCAACGCACACAGTCCTCAATCAGACCAGCACACTGCAGATGTCCACCGCGCTTCGCACCGGGCTCGGCTGAACCAACTTTGGCCGCCAGGCGCCGCGTGCAGGGTGCGCCGCAGCGTAGCTGCGCCGCCTGCCGAGCCCGTCGGCTGGCGCTCCTGCCACTCGGCGCCCCCCACCAGCCGCCTGTTGCGCGTGCGCCCACGCAGCGCGCGGCCAACACGCCGGGCGGCCCCCCTTCACCGGCCGGGAACAGTCCCACCAAGCCACCGCCGCGTATCGCTTCATACCCACATGGGCCTAGTCACGTGTGTGGATGTGGCGGGTACCGCTGAAACAACCGGTTAATAGCTGTACCGATCGTCGCCATCACAGATTCACCTCCAGCGTGAACAACCGCTCAACAACGGATTTCCAGTTCATTTGCGTATCTTGGGCAGTAAACGTAGATGTCCACCTACATTTGCGAATTCAACAATTCTTGCATGCCAGGATGTCATGTGTCACGACACGCTACATCAGACCACATACACACTGCGACATGTGCAGAAGAGAACACGTGGAAGGTGGCCCGCGCACGTATGCGATGTCCCTTCCGCGATCCACTGTCAACCGGCATCTGCGGCATGTCCCAGATATGGAACGCGGTCCACCAGGGTAGCACTTTGTGTGAGGCAATACGACAAAGTCGGAATACACGCGTCACTACATCACACGGCTCACGCTGACCTGACCTGACTCACCGCACCACCACCCCCAGCGACCCAGGGTGACATACAATGCGTTCGTACGTTCCTCCCACACGCCTCTACGGCGTACCACAGTGCAACCTAGCTGTTATTGGGAGACGAGACAAGTAGCATCGAGCACAACATATGGAAATTGAGATTCGACACCGTTGGGCACAGCCAGCGTACGGTCACACGTATCACACTACTTCACTCTGTACGTAACTACCGATGATCGGTACAGCGTGTGGGTTACGCGTACGACATCAGCGGACAATGGACACAGACCATACCACGACGTACACTGAGGGCGTCGACATCTGAACGCAACTGAACAGCTGCGAGGCTCATTTAACACTCAAACGCCAGACCGACCAGCTTGAGAGGACGGAGACACAAAGAGAGGGGCAGAGGGGGGGGGGGGGCGATATAGTCCTATTGCAGTACAATTGACAGTGGATAGCGGGAATATGTGGAAAGTAAGCAACACTCGCAAGACATCTACATGAGGATAACAACGACACCAGAGATTCCGAGCAGTGAACTATGTTAGGCAAAGGGACAACGTGGGTTAGGTTAAGGGACAACGTGGGTTAGGTTAAGGGACAACGTGGGTTAGGTTAAGGGACAACGTGGGTTAGGTTAAGGGACAACGTGGGTTAGGTTAAGGGACAACGTGGGTTAGGTTAAGGGACAACGTGGGTTAGGTTAAGGGACAACGTGGGTTAGGTTAAGGGACAACGTGGGTTAGGTTAAGGGACAACGTGGGTTAGGTTAAGGGACAACGTGGGTTAGGTTAAGGGACAACGTGGGTTAGGTTAAGGGACAACGTGGGTTAGGTTAAGGGACAACGTGGGTTAGGTTAAGGGACAACGTGGGTTAGGTTAAGGGACAACGTGGGTTAGGTTAAGGGACAACGTGGGTTAGGTTAAGGGACAACGTGGGTTAGGTTAAGGGACAAATTGAGTTAGGTTAAGGGACAAATTGAGTTAGGTTAAGGGACAAATTGAGTTAGGTTAAGGGACAAATTGAGTTAGGTTAAGGGACAAATTGAGTTA
>NW_026062053.1:87500-95000 GCF_023897955.1 Schistocerca gregaria | reverse complement strand
CACCGTCCTGCTGTCTTAAGCAACCAACGCCTTTCATGGTTTCCCATGAGCGTCGATTCGGGCGCCTTAACTCGGCGTTTGGTTCATCCCACAGCGCCAGTTCTGCTTACCAAAAGTGGCCCACTTGGCACTCCGATCCGAGTCGTTTGCTCGCGGCTTCAGCATATCAAGCAAGCCGGAGATCTCACCCATTTAAAGTTTGAGAATAGGTTGAGGTCGTTTCGGCCCCAAGGCCTCTAATCATTCGCTTTACCGGATGAGACTCGTACGAGCACCAGCTATCCTGAGGGAAACTTCGGAGGGAACCAGCTACTAGATGGTTCGATTAGTCTTTCGCCCCTATACCCAGCTCCGACGATCGATTTGCACGTCAGAATCGCTACGGACCTCCATCAGGGTTTCCCCTGACTTCGTCCTGGCCAGGCATAGTTCACCATCTTTCGGGTCCCAACGTGTACGCTCTAGGTGCGCCTCACCTCGCAATGAGGACGAGACGCCCCGGGAGTGCGGAGGCCGCCGCCCCGTGAAGGGCGGGGAAGCCCCATCCTCCCTCGGCCCGCGCAAGGCGAGACCTTCACTTTCATTACGCCTTTAGGTTTCGTACAGCCCAATGACTCGCGCACATGTTAGACTCCTTGGTCCGTGTTTCAAGACGGGTCGTGAAATTGTCCAAAGCTGAAGCGCCGCTGACGGGAGCGATTATTCCGCCCGAGAGCATCCCGAGCCAACAGCGGCGCGGGTCCGGGGCCGGGCCAGGTAGGTCCGTCATCCGGGAAGAACCGCGCGCGCTTGCCGGGAGCCCGAGCGCCCAAAGGGGCGAATCGACTCCTCCAGATATACCGCCGAGCAGCCAGCCAGGACACCGGGGCTCTGCCCAACAGACGCGAACCGAGGCCCGCGGAAGGACAGGCTGCGCACCCGGGCCGTAGGCCGGCACCCAGCGGGTCGCGACGTCCTACTAGGGGAGAAGTGCGGCCCACCGCACACCGGAACGGCCCCACCCCGCGGCGAGTGGAAAGGCAACCGGACACGACCCCGCCGCGGATTGCTCCGCGCGGGCGGCCGGCCCCATCTGCCGAGGGCGGGGGCCAGTGGCCGGATGGGCGTGTATCTCACCCGTTCGACCTTTCGGACTTCTCACGTTTACCCCAGAACGGTTTCACGTACTTTTGAACTCTCTCTTCAAAGTTCTTTTCAACTTTCCCTCACGGTACTTGTTCGCTATCGGTCTCGTGGTCATATTTAGTCTCAGATGGAGTTTACCACCCACTTGGAGCTGCACTCTCAAGCAACCCGACTCGAAGGAGAGGTCCCGCCGACGCTCGCACCGGCCGCTACGGGCCTGGCACCCTCTACGGGCCGTGGCCTCATTCAAGTTGGACTTGGGCTCGGCGCGAGGCGTCGGGGTAGTGGACCCTCCCAAACACCACATGCCACGACAGGCGGCAGCCTGCGGGGTTCGGTGCTGGACTCTTCCCTGTTCGCTCGCCGCTACTGGGGGAATCCTTGTTAGTTTCTTTTCCTCCGCTTAGTAATATGCTTAAATTCAGCGGGTAGTCTCGCCTGCTCTGAGGTCGTTGTACGAGGTGTCGCACGCCACACCGCCAGCCGGCTGTGCACGCTACCGAGAAAGTACCGGTATGCGAACCGCCAGGCGACGGGCGCGCATCGCACGTTTAAGGAGACGCGGCCGGCCACACAGGCGACCACGACACTCCCACGTCTCCGAAGCGGGACAAACGCCGCGCGCTTCAGTATACGTAGCCGACCCTCAGCCAGACGTGGCCCGGGAACGGAATCCATGGACCGCAATGTGCGTTCGAAACGTCGATGTTCATGTGTCCTGCAGTTCACATGTCGACGCGCAATTTGCTGCGTTCTTCATCGACCCACGAGCCGAGTGATCCACCGTCCTGGGTGATCTTTTCCTTTTCAGTCTCCCACTGTCTCTTTCAAGACAGTAGCATTTGCGGGACTGAGGCGTCTGACGGCCCCTGTTCCACTATTTTTTTTTGTGTCCAACGGCCTCACAGCCGATGGGCGTCGTACGGCTCCACACCGGAGCGGACAGGCACTCGGGCGAACGTCATTCAAAACCGGCGCCAGGCGCCAGGTACCGCAGGCCAGCCGCTCCAGAGCTTCAGCGCTCGTACCACACAACAACAACACTTCCGCTAGTTTTGAGAGGCACGCGTGGTTCCGCACGCGGCGCACGGCCACTGCCGTACAGGTAGCGTGTTGCGCGACACGACACGACACGCACATCGAAAGACATGCAGTCTAGTCGGTAATGATCCTTCCGCAGGTTCACCTACGGAAACCTTGTTACGACTTTTACTTCCTCTAAATGATCAAGTTTGGTCATCTTTCCGGTAGCATCGGCAACGACAGAGTCGATGCCGCGTACCAGTCCGAAGACCTCACTAAATCATTCAATCGGTAGTAGCGACGGGCGGTGTGTACAAAGGGCAGGGACGTAATCAACGCGAGCTTATGACTCGCGCTTACTGGGAATTCCTCGTTCATGGGGAACAATTGCAAGCCCCAATCCCTAGCACGAAGGAGGTTCAGCGGGTTACCCCGACCTTTCGGCCTAGGAAGACACGCTGATTCCTTCAGTGTAGCGCGCGTGCGGCCCAGAACATCTAAGGGCATCACAGACCTGTTATTGCTCAATCTCGTGCGGCTAGAAGCCGCCTGTCCCTCTAAGAAGAAAAGTAATCGCTGACAGCACGAAGGATGTCACGCGACTAGTTAGCAGGCTAGAGTCTCGTTCGTTATCGGAATTAACCAGACAAATCGCTCCACCAACTAAGAACGGCCATGCACCACCACCCACCGAATCAAGAAAGAGCTATCAATCTGTCAATCCTTCCGGTGTCCGGGCCTGGTGAGGTTTCCCGTGTTGAGTCAAATTAAGCCGCAGGCTCCACTCCTGGTGGTGCCCTTCCGTCAATTCCTTTAAGTTTCAGCTTTGCAACCATACTTCCCCCGGAACCCAAAAGCTTTGGTTTCCCGGAGGCTGCCCGCCGAGTCATCGGAGGAACTGCGGCGGATCGCTGGCTGGCATCGTTTATGGTTAGAACTAGGGCGGTATCTGATCGCCTTCGAACCTCTAACTTTCGTTCTTGATTAATGAAAACATACTTGGCAAATGCTTTCGCTTCTGTTCGTCTTGCGACGATCCAAGAATTTCACCTCTAACGTCGCAATACGAATGCCCCCGCCTGTCCCTATTAATCATTACCTCGGGTTCCGAAAACCAACAAAATAGAACCGAGGTCCTATTCCATTATTCCATGCACACAGTATTCAGGCGGGCTTGCCTGCTTTAAGCACTCTAATTTGTTCAAAGTAAACGTGCCGGCCCACCGAGACACTCAACAAAGAGCACCCTGGTAGGATTTAAACGGGGTCCGCCTCGGGACGCGAAAGCACCCCTTCGGCTCGCCCCACCGGCAGGACGTCCCACGATACATGCCAGTTAAACACCGACGGGCGGTGAACCAACAGCGTGGGACACAAATCCAACTACGAGCTTTTTAACCGCAACAACTTTAATATACGCTATTGGAGCTGGAATTACCGCGGCTGCTGGCACCAGACTTGCCCTCCAATAGATACTCGTTAAAGGATTTAAAGTGTACTCATTCCGATTACGGGGCCTCGGATGAGTCCCGTATCGTTATTTTTCGTCACTACCTCCCCGTGCCGGGAGTGGGTAATTTGCGCGCCTGCTGCCTTCCTTGGATGTGGTAGCCGTTTCTCAGGCTCCCTCTCCGGAATCGAACCCTGATTCCCCGTTACCCGTTACAACCATGGTAGGCGCAGAACCTACCATCGACAGTTGATAAGGCAGACATTTGAAAGATGCGTCGCCGGTACGAGGACCGTGCGATCAGCCCAAAGTTATTCAGAGTCACCAAGGCAAACGGACCAGACAAGCCAATCCGATTGGTTTTGATCTAATAAAAGCGTCCCTTCCATCTCTGGTCGGGACTCTGTTTGCATGTATTAGCTCTAGAATTACCACAGTTATCCAAGTAACGTGGGTACGATCTAAGGAACCATAACTGATTTAATGAGCCATTCGCGGTTTCACCTTAATGCGGCTTGTACTGAGACATGCATGGCTTAATCTTTGAGACAA
This sequence comes from Schistocerca gregaria, assembly GCF_023897955.1. Lineage (NCBI taxonomy): Eukaryota > Metazoa > Arthropoda > Insecta > Orthoptera > Acrididae > Schistocerca > Schistocerca gregaria. The sequence continues at coordinate 90,850 of NW_026062053.1, read as the reverse complement.
GCATATGACTACTGGCAGGATCAACCAGGGAGCTGCGTCAACTAGAGCTGAGCAGCCGGCCGCCCGGGAGTGTGTCCCGGGGGCCCGCGCGAACACGCAAGCGTCCGCTCAATTATTCTGCAAACAGGAGGAGGCCGAGCTCCCCTGCACGATACACCTCGAAACCCTCTCAGGTCCCGGCGGCGCGCAGCGCCGTCCTAGGTACTTGGTCGGTTTCGAGAGAGGCGCAATCGCCCGGAGTTAGGCGAGTAGACGGTTTTAGTGCGAACACCCTTGCTCCCAACTGAGCTTGCCGCTGCCGACAGAGGCCCGGGAGCGTGCTGTCGTGGCATTGCCGGCGGGAGACAACACGCGCCACCTATGGTGACCGGCAGCTCCAACGCCAGCGCCACACAAGGGCAAAGCCCCACTTGGGTGCAGAAGCGAACTCTCCCAGCACAGCGCACGCGCCAACACGTCCGCACAACTGCGATACAAACCACCTGCGAGAACCGCTGGGGCGACCGAGCAGCAGACGGCGTCGCGGCGCCGAGTGCCAGGCGGCGGCGCATCCTCAACGCACACAGTCCTCAATCAGACCAGCACACTGCAGATGTCCACCGCGCTTCGCACCGGGCTCGGCTGAACCAACTTTGGCCGCCAGGCGCCGCGTGCAGGGTGCGCCGCAGCGTAGCTGCGCCGCCTGCCGAGCCCGTCGGCTGGCGCTCCTGCCACTCGGCGCCCCCCACCAGCCGCCTGTTGCGCGTGCGCCCACGCAGCGCGCGGCCAACACGCCGGGCGGCCCCCCTTCACCGGCCGGGAACAGTCCCACCAAGCCACCGCCGCGTATCGCTTCATACCCACATGGGCCTAGTCACGTGTGTGGATGTGGCGGGTACCGCTGAAACAACCGGTTAATAGCTGTACCGATCGTCGCCATCACAGATTCACCTCCAGCGTGAACAACCGCTCAACAACGGATTTCCAGTTCATTTGCGTATCTTGGGCAGTAAACGTAGATGTCCACCTACATTTGCGAATTCAACAATTCTTGCATGCCAGGATGTCATGTGTCACGACACGCTACATCAGACCACATACACACTGCGACATGTGCAGAAGAGAACACGTGGAAGGTGGCCCGCGCACGTATGCGATGTCCCTTCCGCGATCCACTGTCAACCGGCATCTGCGGCATGTCCCAGATATGGAACGCGGTCCACCAGGGTAGCACTTTGTGTGAGGCAATACGACAAAGTCGGAATACACGCGTCACTACATCACACGGCTCACGCTGACCTGACCTGACTCACCGCACCACCACCCCCAGCGACCCAGGGTGACATACAATGCGTTCGTACGTTCCTCCCACACGCCTCTACGGCGTACCACAGTGCAACCTAGCTGTTATTGGGAGACGAGACAAGTAGCATCGAGCACAACATATGGAAATTGAGATTCGACACCGTTGGGCACAGCCAGCGTACGGTCACACGTATCACACTACTTCACTCTGTACGTAACTACCGATGATCGGTACAGCGTGTGGGTTACGCGTACGACATCAGCGGACAATGGACACAGACCATACCACGACGTACACTGAGGGCGTCGACATCTGAACGCAACTGAACAGCTGCGAGGCTCATTTAACACTCAAACGCCAGACCGACCAGCTTGAGAGGACGGAGACACAAAGAGAGGGGCAGAGGGGGGGGGGGGGGCGATATAGTCCTATTGCAGTACAATTGACAGTGGATAGCGGGAATATGTGGAAAGTAAGCAACACTCGCAAGACATCTACATGAGGATAACAACGACACCAGAGATTCCGAGCAGTGAACTATGTTAGGCAAAGGGACAACGTGGGTTAGGTTAAGGGACAACGTGGGTTAGGTTAAGGGACAACGTGGGTTAGGTTAAGGGACAACGTGGGTTAGGTTAAGGGACAACGTGGGTTAGGTTAAGGGACAACGTGGGTTAGGTTAAGGGACAACGTGGGTTAGGTTAAGGGACAACGTGGGTTAGGTTAAGGGACAACGTGGGTTAGGTTAAGGGACAACGTGGGTTAGGTTAAGGGACAACGTGGGTTAGGTTAAGGGACAACGTGGGTTAGGTTAAGGGACAACGTGGGTTAGGTTAAGGGACAACGTGGGTTAGGTTAAGGGACAACGTGGGTTAGGTTAAGGGACAACGTGGGTTAGGTTAAGGGACAACGTGGGTTAGGTTAAGGGACAACGTGGGTTAGGTTAAGGGACAACGTGGGTTAGGTTAAGGGACAAATTGAGTTAGGTTAAGGGACAAATTGAGTTAGGTTAAGGGACAAATTGAGTTAGGTTAAGGGACAAATTGAGTTAGGTTAAGGGACAAATTGAGTTAGGTTAAGGGACAACGTGGGTTAGGTTAAGGGACAAATTGAGTTAGGTTAAGGGACAAATTGAGTTAGGTTAAGGGACAAATTGAGTTAGGTTAAGGGACAAATTGAGTTAGGTTAAGGGACAAATTGAGTTAGGTTAAGGGACAAATTGAGTTAGGTTAAGGGACAAATTGAGTTAGGTTAAGGGACAAATTGAGTTAGGTTAAGGGACAAATTGAGTTAGGTTAAGGGACAAATTGAGTTAGGTTAAGGGACAAATTGAGTTAGGTTAAGGGACAAATTGAGTTAGGTTAAGGGACAAATTGAGTTAGGTTAAGGGACAAATTGAGTTAGGTTAAGGGACAAATTGAGTTAGGTTAAGGGATAATCTGGTACAACCACAGTTAGGTTAAGCGATAATCTGGTACAGCCACAGTTAGGTTAAGCGATAATCTGGTACAGCCACAGTTAGGTTAAGCGATAATCTGGTACAGCCACAGTTAGGTTAAGCGATAATCTGGTACAGCCACAGTTAGGTTAAGCGATAATCTGGTACAGCCACAGTTAGGTTAAGCGATAATCTGGTACAGCCACAGTTAGGTTAAGCGATAATCTGGTACAGCCACAGTTAGGTTAAGCGATAATCTGGTAAAACCACAGTTAGGTTAAGCGATAATCTGGTAAAACCACAGTTAGGTTAAGCGATAAAGTTGGTTAAATTTGGTATTGTGTGGGAAGGGGGCAGAGAGGGGGGGGGGTGGATAGTGGTGGCAGTACGCGGATGCCTGAGTCACCGTCAGATACGTCACGTCGGTTCGATGCTTGTAGCAAGAGGCTGGCGGGTCTGTGTCTCTCACTTCTGCAATTTTTCATGTGGTATAACACGAGGGCGGGTGGTGATATTTGGTGCCCCTCTGTGTAGGATGTGTGTTGGTGGTGTTGGTTTATCTGAGCAATGGTAGTTGTCGGAGGAGTGTGGTATTGTGCTTTTATAGGTGGACCTACTGGTCTGGTT
>NW_026062053.1:70000-82500 GCF_023897955.1 Schistocerca gregaria | reverse complement strand
TCCTACTAGGGAGAAGTGCGGCCCACCGCACACCGGAACGGCCCCACCCCGCGGCGAGTGGAAAGGCAACCGGACACGACCCCGCCGCGGATTGCTCCGCGCGGGCGGCCGGCCCCATCTGCCGAGGGCGGGGGCCAGTGGCCGGATGGGCGTGAATCTCACCCGTTCGACCTTTCGGACTTCTCACGTTTACCCCAGAACGGTTTCACGTACTTTTGAACTCTCTCTTCAAAGTTCTTTTCAACTTTCCCTCACGGTACATGTGCTCTCGTCCGTGGTCATATTTAGTCTCAGATGGAGTTTACCACCCACTTGGAGCTGCACTCTCAAGCAACCCGACTCGAAGGAGAGGTCCCGCCGACGCTCGCACCGGCCGCTACGGGCCTGGCACCCTCTACGGGCCGTGGCCTCATTCAAGATGGACTTGGGCTCGGCGCGAGGCGTCGGGGTAGTGGACCCTCCAAACACCACATGCCACGACAGGCGCAGCCTGCGGGGTTCGGTGCTGGACTCTTCCTGTTCGCTCGCGCTACTGGGGGAATCCTTGTTAGTTTCTTTTCCTCCGCTTAGTAATATGCTTAAATTCAGCGGGTAGTCTCGCCTGCTCTGAGGTCGTTGTACGAGGTGTCGCACGCCACACCGCCAGCCGGCTGTGCACGCTACCGAGAAAGTACCGGTATGCGAACCGCCAGGCGACGGGCGCGCATCGCACGTTTAAGGAGACGCGGCCGGCCACACAGGCGACCACGACACTCCCACGTCTCCGAAGCGGGGACAAACGCCGCGCGCTTCAGTATACGTAGCCGACCCTCAGCCAGACGTGGCCCGGGAACGGAATCCATGGACCGCAATGTGCGTTCGAAACGTCGATGTTCATGTGTCCTGCAGTTCACATGTCGACGCGCAATTTGCTGCGTTCTTCATCGACCCACGAGCCGAGTGATCCACCGTCTGGGTGATCTTTTCCTTTTCAGTCTCCCACTGTCTCTTTCAAGACAGTAGCATTTGCGGGACTGAGGCGTCTGACGGCCCCTGTTCCACTATTTTTTTTTGTGTCCAACGGCCTCACAGCCGATGGGCGTCGTACGGCTCCACACCGGAGCGGACAGGCACTCGGGCGAACGTCATTCAAAACCGGCGCCAGGCGCCAGGTACCGCAGGCCAGCCGCTCCAGAGCTTCAGCGCTCGTACCACACAACAACAACACTTCCGCTAGTTTTGAGAGGCACGCGTGGTTCCGCACGCGGCGCACGGCCACTGCCGTACAGGTAGCGTGTTGCGCGACACGACACGACACCCATCGAAAGACATGCAGTCTAGTCGGTAATGATCCTTCCGCAGGTTCACCTACGGAAACCTTGTTACGACTTTTACTTCCTCTAAATGATCAAGTTTGGTCATCTTTCGGTAGCATCGGCAACGACAGAGTCGATGCCGCGTACCAGTCCGAAGACCTCACTAAATCATTCAATCGGTAGTAGCGACGGGCGGTGTGTACAAAGGGCAGGGACGTAATCAACGCGAGCTTATGACTCGCGCTTACTGGGAATTCCTCGTTCATGGGGAACAATTGCAAGCCCCATCCCTAGCACGAAGGAGGTTCAGCGGGTTACCCCGACCTTTCGGCCTAGGAAGACACGCTGATTCCTTCAGTGTAGCGCGCGTGCGGCCCAGAACATCTGAAGGGCATCACAGACCTGTTATTGCTCAATCTCGTGCGCTAGAAGCCGCCTGTCTCTAAGAAGAAAAGTAATCGCTGACAGCACGAAGGATGTCACGCGACTAGTTAGCAGGCTAGAGTCTCGTTCGTTATCGGAATTAACCAGACAAATCGCTCCACCAACTAAGAACGGCCATGCACCACCACCCACCGAATCAAGAAAGAGCTATCAATCTGTCAATCCTTCCGGTGTCCGGGCCTGGTGAGGTTTCCGTGTTGAGTCAAATTAAGCCGCAGGCTCCACTCCTGGTGGTGCCCTTCCGTCAATTCCTTTAAGTTTCAGCTTTGCAACCATACTTCCCCCGGAACCCAAAAGCTTTGGTTTCCCGGAGGCTGCCCGCCGAGTCATCGGAGGAACTGCGGCGGATCGCTGGCTGGCATCGTTTATGGTTAGAACTAGGGCGGTATCTGATCGCCTTCGAACCTCTAACTTTCGTTCTTGATTAATGAAAACATACTTGGCAAATGCTTTCGCTTCTGTTCGTCTTGCGACGATCCAAGAATTTCACCTCTAACGTCGCAATACGAATGCCCCCGCCTGTCCCTATTAATCATTACCTCGGGTTCCGAAAACCAACAAAATAGAACCGAGGTCCTATTCCATTATTCCATGCACACAGTATTCAGCGGGCTTGCCTGCTTTAAGCACTCTAATTTGTTCAAAGTAAACGTGCCGGCCCACCGAGACACTCAACAAAGAGCACCCTGGTAGGATTTAAACGGGGTCCGCCTCGGGACGCGAAAGCACCCCTTCGGCTCGCCCCACCGGCAGGACGTCCCACGATACATGCCAGTTAAACACCGACGGGCGGTGAACCAACAGCGTGGGACACAAATCCAACTACGAGCTTTTTAACCGCAACAACTTTAATATACGCTATTGGAGCTGGAATTACCGCGGCTGCTGGCACCAGACTTGCCCTCCAATAGATACTCGTTAAAGGATTTAAAGTGTACTCATTCCGATTACGGGGCCTCGGATGAGTCCCGTATCGTTATTTTTCGTCACTACCTCCCCGTGCCGGGAGTGGGTAATTTGCGCGCCTGCTGCCTTCCTTGGATGTGGTAGCCGTTTCTCAGGCTCCTCTCCGGAATCGAACCCTGATTCCCCGTTACCCGTTACAACCATGGTAGGCGCAGAACCTACCATCGACAGTTGATAAGGCAGACATTTGAAAGATGCGTCGCCGGTACGAGGACCGTGCGATCAGCCCAAAGTTATTCAGAGTCACCAAGGCAAACGGACCAGACAAGCCAATCCGATTGGTTTTGATCTAATAAAAGCGTCCCTTCCATCTCTGGTCGGGACTCTGTTTTTTTTTTTTTTTTTTTTTTTTTTTTTTAAAAAAAAAAAAAAATAATTCTTTATTTCCATAAACAACGTTAATTTTACATCTAGCCCACTGCCTTATTTGGATTAGTGGGCCAAGTTAGTTATACAAGGGTAATTAGCAGCTAATTCTAAGTTCTATGTAGTAACTAGTTAGTATATAAGTGAACAGTAAGCAATGGGCAACATTATGTTAGTCTACTACAAACATTTTAATCTTTAGACTAGTTACTAATCCTACAGCGTTACAGTTGTGTCAGCTAATTTATATAAACCTACTGTAGAGCCTTGCTCATTGAGCTAACCCCAATGAGCGTGCCCCTGACACTGGGCAGGCCGAGATGGTGATCGCTGCAGGTTACTAATAATAAAATCTAAAAACTAAGTCCTACAACTAACTATCCTAATGTCAAGTCCGGTGCGTTGTCTGGTTTGGTAAGGCTGCCACCCACCCCCCAGAATCCTGTGGCGCGGCGGATTCAGACTGAGGAAGTCGGCCTTTCCGCGCCCAGGCGGTTTGGGAGTAGGGTATCATACTCTATCTGTGTCCTGGGTTATCTCTTTTTGTGCTACTATAGGTCTTTCAGGTAGTCCTTTAGGACTTTCTGAGATACCGCGTTAGCCAGTTTGTTTATGATGTCGAAAGTGTCGCGATGTCTGATTAGTCTAAAGGTGTCGTTATGTGGTAGTTGGTCCCGCAGTACTGAGGCCACATCATTGAAAAGGGGGCACTCGTAGACTACATGGTCAGGAGTACCCTCCGGAACACCACAGTCACACGCAGGTGTCGCCTTTTTACCAAATCGACATAGATATGTCGAGTACGGTCCATGCCCAGTGAGGAAGTGGATGAGTCCCCGGGATGGATCGAAATGTGACATTTCCATCCTTTCCCTAACATCTGGTAGGAGCTCAAAGGTACGACGCCTGTTTCTTCGGTTTCCCACGAAAGTTGCCATAGCAGCTCCCCTTTTTTCCTAATTTCTACTTTATTTTCTGTCCTGCTGCCCAGAATTTCCTCGGTTTTTTCCAAATTCCCCTTTTTAGTCCAGTACCAAGCGCCTGCTCCCGAATTTGATATCCAGGGGGCAAAGCCCCATAATAACTAACAGGGCTCCTCCCGGTGTAGTTCTGTATGCCCCCACTGATCTCAGGATCATATTTCTCTGCACTCTCCTCACTGTCATGGCGGGCACCACCCTCGTGAGCCTGTGTGCCCAGACTCCGGATCCGTAACCCACTATGGATGTAGTATACTGTTATGATAGAGTTTGATGAGATGTGGAGGAAGATGAAACCGCTTATGCCCAATGGAGATGAGGTTGTTGAGTACCTGTAAAGCTCTTTGAGTTACGGTTTCAATGTGTCTACTGAAAGTCCACCTTTCATCAATGATGATACCTAGATAGCGTGTCTCACGTCGCGGAGAACTGGTGATCCATCTATCCTAACAGTTGGGTTACGAGCTAATTGTCCCTTTAGAAGAAGATAGGTAGACTTGGCCGGTGAAATTGTCATTTTTGTCTTGCGGCACCACAGTTGGAGTGTGTTTATTGCTCTCTCGATCTTAGGCTCTATGTCCTCTCGGCTACGGCCGCCGACCAGTAGGAGGAGATCATCTGCGTAGGCTATCACCTCCAGCACTTCGTCGCTTTGTTGTAATGTATCTAGTAAGGGTTCCATGTGGATGTCCCAGAACAGCGGACCCCAGTACGGAACCCTGGGGACATCCCTTGGTGATAGTTTTCCTTACTCTTGTGCTAGCAGATGATAGCCAGACCTCCCGATCTTCACAATAGCTCCTCAGACAGCCATATAGCGGCCCTGGACACTCCTTCTCCCTTAAGCAGGAGAAGAGCGAAGGCCACCACAGGTTGTCGAAGGCCGCACTTATATCCACCATGATGCCAACAACGTACTTGTACGGGGTAGAGCCGCAGACCTCGGCCGCCAGGGCGATTGCATCAGATGCCGATCGTCCAGACCTGAAGCCAAACTGCCTGTTGCTCATTCCGCACAGCACTCGGTGTGCCGCCAGTCTATCAGCCAGAAGTCTCTCCAGAATCTTCCCAAGCAGATCAAGCAGGCAGATAGGTCTATAAGATTTGGTTTCTGCTGGGTCTTTGTCAGCCCCTTTCTTTATAATTACCACATTGCCCTCTTCCATATTCGAGGGAACTTTTTCTGCTTGAGGCATTCGTTATATAAATGAGTTATCTGTCTGGTGTGTTACTATCTGGGGGGCCAGGAATTGCACCACTTCCGCCACAATACCGTCTGGCCCAGGAGCTTTTCCTCTCTTCAGGGAATTTATGTGGCCAGCTACCTCTTCTTCTGAGAATGGGTAGACTGCCATATCATTTTCATATGCATTGTTGTTATTCTCCCGCAGCTGCCGTTGTTCATCTGTCTCATCCGCTGTATCATCAGGCAACAGGGAGTGGAGAAGGACCTCAGCAGTTTCCTGCCAAGACCCCGTCATCCGGTCCCCATGCCTGACGGTTGAAAGCTCCATCGGAGAACGGATCTTTTCCCGGACAAGCCTGTAGGGAACTCCCCATGGGTCTAATGCTAGTTGGTTCAGAACAAAGTGTTCCCAACTTTTTGTTCTAACTTCCCGTAGCTGTTTTTGGAAGTTATCTTTGGCTTCCCGGTAAAGCTGCAGCCATCTTTGTCTTTCTTGCCAGACGACACTGCGCTGGTAGTGCCTCCTGAGCCTTCTGACCGACCGGCGCATCTCCTCTAGTTCAGCAGACCATGGTGATGGAGAGGCCGCCATGGCCCTCCTCCTAGTAGGTACGGCTGCCTTGACTGCTCGAGTTATTACTGAGACCAGTTCTTCGGCTCTGTTGTCAACGTCAAAGTGTCTGTGGTCGTCACCTTCTGATATCGGAGGAATGTCGCACTCCCCAGCAAGTCTCTCCCAGTCGGCTCTATTGTAATTGTATTGTATTTCCCACCCCATGGCCCAGCGGCTCTCGCCATCTCCTATGTTGAAAGTAATAAGATTGTGGTCACTTGTAGTGGCATTCTCAACTACTTTCCATTGCTGGATTAGGTATGCTGCGTTTGGCGTAGCCAGGGTCACGTCGATGTTTGTGCCTTGGCCCCCTCCCGCCGCATAGGTCGGAGGGTTGCCTGGCTTGTTAGCCACTACAAGCTGCAAGGCCATGATGGCTTCTTCTGCCTTCTCTCCATTGGGATCCCTGGTGCCGCTGTACCATAAGGGGGATTTGGCATTCATATCGGCAGTCACAAATGTTTTCCGCCCCCGCAACGCCGTGATAGCTGTGGTGAGATGAGCTAGGTGTCTTTCAATATCATCACCATATTGAAAGTATGTGTTGATCATAATAATAGCTCCTGCTGGAGATTGTAGCTCCACGACGTTGCAGTGGCTGGTTGTGAACTGCGTTAAAACTGTAGCCCTTATCAGTTTGTTAGTGATAATAATTGCCGCTTTTGGGTCTTCACCTCTGCAGACGACTTGCCAGGTCGCAGCTGTGAAAGCAATCTTCCCGTTTAGGGAGTACGGCTCCTGCAGGCAGACCACATCCAGTCTCCTCTCCTCCACTTCCCTTCGCAACTCCTGCATGACAAGTCTGCTGTTATGGGTGTTTAGTTGGCCAATGGTGATTTCCGTCATGTAGTTGTCTATGGAGTGTATGTGTGAATCCTGTCATGAGGCCATGTTTTGTTCCAGTCGAATGTGATACGTCCATTTGCCAGAACAGCTTGTCGATAAATTTCATTCAGGTCGAATTTTTCTCCACGTCTGTCAAAGACTTTCTTTAGTAGGTCACGCAGGGCTCCGAAGTCAGTGGGGAGATTCACTGACTTGAGTTGAATTCTGTCCACAGCCTCCATTACCGAGAAGGTGACTCTCTGTCCATATTCATGTCCCACCCGAACCACATGTCTCAAGGCAGTGGTCAGGGTAGTCGGCTGCTCCAGCCTCGCCAGTTGCATGGTGAGTTCCAGGTTTGGATAGACTCTGACTGGATCGACAGGTGGCAGTCTCACTACAGGATCTTTTATTGCATCTGGTTCACTTGAACTAGTTATTTTATTTTCTTGAACTGGTTGTTTTGTTGTTATATTTAATTCTGCTGAGACTGCCACCGTCTCTGGTACAGGATGCCGTTGCCGTAGGTCTTTTGTCGGCCTTGTTTCCCTGCTTGGGGAGGAGGGGAGCGTGACTGCCAGAGGCCTCGTTTGTGTCCCTCTATCCGTAGTGGTAGAGTCGGTTTGAGTGCTTTTATCTACGGTTCTGGTTGTGGTGCCCATGTGCAACCTCAAGAAAAGCTTGAAAGCACTCGCCCTCAGGGCATCCCTCCTCCTTTTGCTAGGGGATTTCCTTTTGGGCATCCTGTTGGCTTTGGTTTGATCAGCCATAGTCTATTCTTGAAATAAGCCTTTGTTCCAGAAGTCTGTAGGTGGGGCAGCTACGTCCCGTGGTACCACAGGGCTTTTTACCCCGTCTCTTGCAGGGGATACAAACCGCCGCCGCCCTACAGTCCTTCCTGACGTGGCCATCCTCGCCACATTTCGAGCAGGCCGACCCCCTGGTACAGTGCCTCAAAACGTGGTCGAGATCTCCACAATTGTGGCAACGCGGTACGACCAGAAAGTCGCGTGTGTTAATGGCGTGAAAGCCGACATATAGTCTGCCCATTGCTGTAATTCTTTTCCACATGTGAGCGGAGACCTCGGCAACGTGATGGACCACATCACGGTCCCGAGGCCCGGTTTTGAATCTCAAATTGAAGTTTGCTTTAAATTCTTCTTCTGTCATATCATCAAAATTCTGAGCCTTTATAGATTTTTGCAGTTCTTCATTCGTCATGACTGTTGGTACATCATACAAGATGACCAATGGGTTTCTTTTCCTCGGTGGCTCGCATTTGACCACCGAGTTTAGTTTTGCATTATTTAACAGTTTCTCTTTGTCTTCTTCTGAAGCTACTTCAACAATGACAGAGTTTCTGCTGGGTTTTACCTTATTTATTTTAATTTTGTCTTTAGCTGGATTGATAGTTGTCGTAAGCAATTCCTGTATTCTTTTAACGCTAGTGTCTTGACCTGGTAGGGTTCTTAGGAATACCGTTGTGTCAGATCTTTTAGTAACTTTTGCAATGGTATCCTTTGTAGTCTGCGGTTTTGGTGGCGCTTGTGCGACCACCGCCGCCCAGGTCTTTCCGGGTTGTTTCCTTAGTCTCTCATTTTCTTTTGTCAGTTCTTCCACTCGGCCCTCAAGCTTGGCGTTTGCGATAGCCCACGCCGCCAGTTCATTTTTGATTATAGTCAGAGCCGCTTGACTAATTTTACCATTTTTAATATGTTGCTCGAGGAGCAATGATATTCTCGTGTGTCTTTGTAGAACGTTTTCCTCAGTTGCCTGTCCCGACTCGTCCTGAGGAGCGGGTTCAGACATCACGGAAGCTCGCGTTGGCGCACTTCGGGACTCTGTTTGCATGTATTAGCTCTAGAATTACCACAGTTATCCAAGTAACGTGGGTACGATCTAAGGAACCATAACTGATTTAATGAGCCATTCGCGGTTTCACCTTAATGCGGCTTGTACTGAGACATGCATGGCTTAATCTTTGAGACAAGCATATGACTACTGGCAGGATCAACCAGGGAGCTGCGTCAACTAGAGCTGAGCAGCCGGCCGCCCGGGAGTGTGTCCCGGGGGCCCGCGCGAACACGCAAGCGTCCGCTCAATTATTCTGCAAACAGGAGGAGGCCGAGCTCCCCTGCACGATACACCTCGAAACCCTCTCAGGTCCCGGCGGCGCGCAGCGCCGTCCTAGGTACTTGGTCGGTTTCGAGAGAGGCGCAATCGCCCAGAGTTAGGCGAGTAGACGGTTTTAGTGCGAACACCCTTGCTCCCAACTGAGCTTGCCGCTGCCGACAGAGGCCCGGGAGCGTGCTGTCGTGGCATTGCCGGCGGGAGACAACACGCGCCACCTATGGTGACCGGCAGCTCCAACGCCAGCGCCACACAAGGGCAAAGCCCCACTTGGGTGCAGAAGCGAACTCTCCCAGCACAGCGCACGCGCCAACACGTCCGCACAACTGCGATACAAACCACCTGCGAGAACCGCTGGGGCGACCGAGCAGCAGACGGCGTCGCGGCGCCGAGTGCCAGGCGGCGGCGCATCCTCAACGCACACAGTCCTCAATCAGACCAGCACACCGCAGATGTCCACCGCGCTTCGCACCGGGCTCGGCTGAACCAACTTTGGCCGCCAGGCGCCGCGTGCAGGGTGCGCCGCAGCGTAGCTGCGCCGCCTGCCGAGCCCGTCGGCTGGCGCTCCTGCCACTCGGCGCCCCCCACCAGCCGCCTGTTGCGCGTGCGCCCACGCAGCGCGCGGCCAACACGCCGGGCGGCCCCCCTTCACCGGCCGGGAACAGTCCCACCAAGCCACCGCCGCGTATCGCTTCATACCCACATGGGCCTAGTCACGTGTGTGGATGTGGCGGGTACCGCTGAAACAACCGGTTAATAGCTGTACCGATCGTCGCCATCACAGATTCACCTCCAGCGTGAACAACCGCTCAACAACGGATTTCCAGTTCATTTGCGTATCTTGGGCAGTAAACGTAGATGTCCACCTACATTTGCGAATTCAACAATTCTTGCATGCCAGGATGTCATGTGTCACGACACGCTACATCAGACCACATACACACTGCGACATGTGCAGAAGAGAACACGTGGAAGGTGGCCCACGCACGTATGCGATGTCCCTTCCGCGATCCACTGTCAACCGGCATCTGCGGCATGTCCCAGATATGGAACGCGGTCCACCAGGGTAGCACTTTGTGTGAGGCAATACGACAAAGTCGGAATACACGCGTCACTACATCACACGGCTCACGCTGACCTGACCTGACTCACCGCACCACCACCCCCAGCGACCCAGGGTGACATACAATGCGTTCGTACGTTCCTCCCACACGCCTCTACGGCGTACCACAGTGCAACCTAGCTGTTATTGGGAGACGAGACAAGTAGCATCGAGCACAACATATGGAAATTGAGATTCGACACCGTTGGGCACAGCCAGCGTACGGTCACACGTATCACACTACTTCACTCTGTACGTAACTACCGATGATCGGTACAGCGTGTGGGTTACGCGTACGACATCAGCGGACAATGGACACAGACCATACCACGACGTACACTGAGGGCGTCGACATCTGAACGCAACTGAACAGCTGCGAGGCTCATTTAACACTCAAACGCCAGACCGACCAGCTTGAGAGGACGGAGACACAAAGAGAGGGGCAGAGGGGGGGGGGGCGATATAGTCCTATTGCAGTACAATTGACAGTGGATAGCGGGAATATGTGGAAAGTAAGCAACACTCGCAAGACATCTACATGAGGATAACAACGACACCAGAGATTCCGAGCAGTGAACTATGTTAGGCAAAGGGACAACGTGGGTTAGGTTAAGGGACAACGTGGGTTAGGTTAAGGGACAACGTGGGTTAGGTTAAGGGACAACGTGGGTTAGGTTAAGGGACAACGTGGGTTAGGTTAAGGGACAACGTGGGTTAGGTTAAGGGACAACGTGGGTTAGGTTAAGGGACAACGTGGGTTAGGTTAAGGGACAACGTGGGTTAGGTTAAGGGACAACGTGGGTTAGGTTAAGGGACAACGTGGGTTAGGTTAAGGGACAACGTGGGTTAGGTTAAGGGACAACGTGGGTTAGGTTAAGGGACAACGTGGGTTAGGTTAAGGGACAACGTGGGTTAGGTTAAGGGACAACGTGGGTTAGGTTAAGGGACAACGTGGGTTAGGTTAAGGGACAACGTGGGTTAGGTTAAGGGACAAATTGAGTTAGGTTAAGGGACAAATTGAGTTAGGTTAAGGGACAAATTGAGTTAGGTTAAGGGACAAATTGAGTTAGGTTAAGGGACAAATTGAGTTAGGTTAAGGGACAAATTGAGTTAGGTTAAGGGACAAATTGAGTTAGGTTAAGGGACAAATTGAGTTAGGTTAAGGGACAAATTGAGTTAGGTTAAGGGACAACGTGGGTTAGGTTAAGGGACAAATTGAGTTAGGTTAAGGGACAAATTGAGTTAGGTTAAGGGACAAATTGAGTTAGGTTAAGGGACAAATTGAGTTAGGTTAAGGGACAAATTGAGTTAGGTTAAGGGACAAATTGAGTTAGGTTAAGGGACAAATTGAGTTAGGTTAAGGGACAAATTGAGTTAGGTTAAGGGACAAATTGAGTTAGGTTAAGGGACAAATTGAGTTAGGTTAAGGGACAAATTGAGTTAGGTTAAGGGACAAATTGAGTTAGGTTAAGGGACAAATTGAGTTAGGTTAAGGGACAAATTGAGTTAGGTTAAGGGACAAATTGAGTTAGGTTAAGGGACAAATTGAGTTAGGTTAAGGGATAATCTGGTACAACCACAGTTAGGTTAAGCGATAATCTGGTACAGCCACAGTTAGGTTAAGCGATAATCTGGTACAGCCACAGTTAGGTTAAGCGATAATCTGGTACAGCCACAGTTAGGTTAAGCGATAATCTGGTACAGCCACAGTTAGGTTAAGCGATAATCTGGTACAGCCACAGTTAGGTTAAGCGATAATCTGGTACAGCCACAGTTAGGTTAAGCGATAATCTGGTAAAACCACAGTTAGGTTAAGCGATAATCTGGTAAAACCACAGTTAGGTTAAGCGATAAAGTTGGTTAAATTTGGTATTGTGTGGGAAGGGGGCAGAGAGGGGGGGGGGGGGTGGATAGTGGAGGCAGTACGCGGATGCCTGAGTCACCGTCAGATACGTCACGTCGGTTCGATGCTTGTAGCAAGAGGCTGGCGGGTCTGTGTCTCTCACTTCTGCAATTTTTCATGTGGTATAACACGAGGGCGGGTGGTGATATTTGGTGCCCCTCTGTGTAGGATGTGTGTTGGTGGTGTTGGTTTATCTGAGCAATGGTAGTTGTCGGAGGAGTGTGGTATTGTGCTTTTATAGGTGGACCTACTGGTCTGGTTATCATAGTGTCGACGGTGCAATGTGGCAGAGAGGGTGCACTCGACATTGTCGCATTCCAGATGTTTACGTATTGTGTGTCTCCGTTGCAGGCCGAGAGTAGTGCATGTTCGAGTGTCTGGCTGACGTGCGATTCACGTTGTGTGCCCAGTCTTACAGCACGTATAGGGACATTCGCATAAATCATCTATATGTGGCCTTGCATCATTTACTAAGCAGTGCCGTGAGACGACCGAACTATTAGGAAAGTACTGATGTACCGCATAATGTTTACCTTCCACCACACGGCGAGTATCGACTGTGCCCAGCGTTGCCACCGCAGGCAGCGGTCACCGTCACCATTGTGCGGCGGAACGGAACATCTATATCCTCAGAGGAGCACTCTTTGCCGCCGGGCGTCAGGTCTCGCGGCCTGCCGGCCAGCGCCCATG
>NW_026062053.1:57500-65000 GCF_023897955.1 Schistocerca gregaria | reverse complement strand
AGTCAGCTTCCAGGGGTCATTGCCATTGCAGTCTTTTATCCATTTTTTCCAAGTATCTGTCTTTGCTCTCACAATTTCCTTATTATATTTATTTTTGGTGCTTCTGTATGTTGCCTTTGCTGCCAGGATTTCTGTCTCATGATTTGCACGGCGTGCATTCTGAAGCCGGTGTCGAGCTGCAATTGTGTCCTGCCGCATTTTTGTCAGAGTTTCATTCCACCAGGGTACAGCATCTTTCAGCCGTGTTCTTCTTCTCATGGCCTTCCTGCAGCACTCTTGTATTGCTGTCTGTAGGAAGTCTACTTTATCATTTGCAGTTGTTCCTGCTGCGTTTGGCCAATTTTCCATTCTGGTGGTCAGCTGGCGGTCAAAAACTTGCCATTTTGCAAAGGTGGTGTTGTATCTCAGTAGCTCTTCTGTGACCCTCTCCCTTTGTTGTTTTGAGATCTCAAACGTGATGGCCCTGTGGTCACTTGAGGTCCATTCCTCTTGAATCGTCCATCTAGAGACCATCCTTGATATGTTTGCTGAGCAAAGTGTTACGTCAATGTTGTTTTCCCCAGCTGGCCCGCTGAAAGTTGTTAGTGGTGAATCTCGATTTAATACAGTTAAGCCATGTTGGAAGATGAGATCCTCTAGTTTTCTTCCTGCTTCATCTGTGTCCAGGCTGTGCCATAGTGGTGACATGGCATTCGCATCCATTGCTATTATGACAGCTTTTCCTTGGATTTCGTGGATGATGGTATCCAGTCGATGTAGATATTCATCAATTGGCGTGTGGAACTGGCAGTATAGGCTTACTAAGTATATTTCTCCGAAGTCGCCTGTTACTGCAGCTACAGCGGTATGAGCATCACAAAGGGAGCTTATCTGCAGAACAGTCAGGTTCGTATTTCTTATTCCTATGGCTGCTTTCGGTATCCCATGATGGCTGCTATACACTAGGCGGAAATCTGGAGGATATCCTTTAATGTTATTTCCTGTAACATAGGGCTCTTGGATAAGAACAATATCAAGGTTTTCCTCTTCCATCTTAAGTGATGCTTGACTAGGTACTACTTTGGATCTCTGCCCATTTATTTGGAGAAACTTGAGGGTGCTGGACTTTGTGTTCACCTTATCTACCTGTCGACCTAGGGACTGTGGCGTATAAGTGTTACTGGCCATATTCAGTTCTTTGTTCTTCTTTCGCCATGAATCTGACATATTCGGGGCAGTTTTTGTCCATTACTGAGTGGTCATGTGGCTTCTTCCAGTGCTTACAGTTTGCACATTGTGGTGCCTTGTTCCTGCTACAGCATTCCTTAATGCTATGTCCTGGTGCTGCACAGTGCCCACAGATTGTTTCAGCACTTCTGCAAGTTTGTGTTGTATGCCCAAAACCATGGCATTTGTAGCACCTGGTCGCCTTGCTGAACTTCTGCAGCCTGTGAGAGGTACAGTTTATGTATGCTCTACCTTGCGCCATCAGATGATGCCAATACTTTGCTTCCATTTCCAGAACGATGTTTACAGTATCTGTGTTCCTTGGACCTGTTTTAAATAGTGCTCTTATTCCTGTCTCAGCTGCATTCTTTGTGCCACCTATTGAAGAAAGATTCCTCGTGTACAGCTCCATTACCAGTTCCTCTTCGCTGATTTGCCTTGGGACATCAAACAGGATCACCCTTGGGTTTTTCTTCCTGGGGTCAGTTACTGTGATCCCTGAATCGCCTATTTCCCTACATTTCTTTATTTTCTCTGCTTCAGCGTCATTTGGTACCTCTAAGATGACGCCACTATCCTTCAGAGTCCTACATTTCGTAATCTTGACGTCCTTCAGTGTTCCATTTACAATGTCTTTTATGGTGTCTTGAAGCTCTTTCTCTGGCTGTTTTCCATCTGCTGGTCTAAAAACAAGGACTTTTGGGGTCTGGTTTGGCATAGGTCTTATATCAGTTTTGGCTTTGCTTGCACTGACTGCAGTGGCATAGCTCACAGGTGGTTGTTCTGTTGCTGGGGGAGATTCCTTCAGGCATTTCAGCTCTGTTTTCAGTTGCGCTATTTCCATCTCGTATTTCCTTAGGATCTGTTCATAGGCAGCCATTTTCCCTAGCAAGAATTTCTTCTGAACATTGTTTATCCTGTTGTTTTCATTGAACATGTATGCTTCTAGCTCTTCCCTCATTTCTACCATTGTTTGCAGATCACCTGTCTTTGACTTCTCGACAATTTCGGTTGTCATGGCTGTAACCTGTGTGCTTTTCCGAACACTATTTTCTGGATCTGCGTCCTTATTTTGCCCCATCATGGGGCTGGCCGCCTTTCTGTCGCCAAGGTAGGTCGGTGCGTTAGCAGCGGCTTCCGTGCGCTGCGCGACGAGCAGCTGCCGCGCTGGGGACGAGCCTTGGCGCGCGGCCTTGGAGCAGGCATGCACTGGCCCGCTGGGGACGAGCCTTCGCGCCCTGATCCCCTGTGGCACGCGACCGCTTTCGCTGTTGCAGACAGCCTTTGAGTATTTCTATCGCTACCTGCCT
Organism: Schistocerca gregaria; assembly: GCF_023897955.1. Classification (NCBI taxonomy): domain Eukaryota; kingdom Metazoa; phylum Arthropoda; class Insecta; order Orthoptera; family Acrididae; genus Schistocerca; species Schistocerca gregaria. The sequence continues at coordinate 62,484 of NW_026062053.1, read as the reverse complement.
TCTGCTGTGAGCCACGGCTCCGGAATTGGCGGATATTTTTAGCCCCACGTTTTGATATTGGTTTGAGCTGGGCAGCGGAAGGCGTCGCTTCTAGTATGGAGGTTGCGGGAGTTTATACCGAACGGCGCGTGGGCGCACGTGCGACGTTACAATAGTAGTTTTATTTCTTAGACTAATTATCCTACAGCTGAGCTACAAACATGTTTCGAAAGCGCATGATTTGAACAACAAAACCCTATTGCTACAGAATTTTCCAACTAAGGTGGAGACCGCTTCTAGTATGGAGCGTGCGGGAGTTTATACCGAACGGCGCGTGGGCGCACGTACGACGTTACAATAATAATTTTATTTCTTAGACTACTTATCCTACAGCTGAGTTACAGACATGCTTCAAAAGCGCATGAGTTGAACAACAAAACCCTATTGCTACAGAAATTTTCAACTAAGGTTGGGACCTTAGACGCGCACTTTGTAGCCGTGTGAGAGTCTCCAGAGAGGTGCGCGTGGCTCACGCACTATGCAACCTTAACCGCTCTATCACTTAGGTTATGGACACCACATCTAAGCTAAGAGCATATTTGTGAGGCGGATGACCCACACTACAGGAACCTACACACTATAGAGATCGCGTAACTAGGGTGAGGGCGGTAGACCGACGGCTTTGTTACCACGCTGGAGTTTCTACAGAAACGCACAATTCTGTAGAAACGCACGTTGGCACACGCCCGACTTACATTGAACGCATATTCGAAAAGAAACATAAAACACACTACAAGGAACTATTTACTACAGAATTTACCTGACTAATGTGGGGGCTGCAGGGCACCGGATTTGTTACAGCGTGCGAGATTTTAGGAACGGCGCGTCAGCGCACGCACGACTTTACGTTGACCGTTATGTTTCTTAAATTATACATCTCACGACAAAACTAAAAGCATATTCAGTGGGAGAATAGAGTACACTATGGAACCTACACACTAAATGATTTTCGCTACGTAAGGTTAGGGCTGCAAGCCGACGGTTTTGTCAACGCGCAAGATTTCCTACAGAGCGAGGCGTCGGCACATACTCGACTTTACATTGACCATTATATTTCTAAAACTATTCATCACACAACAAAATTGGAAGCATATTCGGGATGAATATAGAGTACACTACAGGAAACTATTCTGTACGGAATTTTCTTAACTAGTATGGGGGCTACAAAACGCCGGTTTTGTCACAGAGCGGGGCGTCGGCACATACGCGACTTTATATTGACCGATATATTTCTAAAAATATTCATCAAACAAGAAAATTGGAAGCATATTCGGAAAGAGCATAGAGTACACTACAAGAAGCTATTCTCTACGGGATTTTTCTAACTAGTATGGGGGCTGCGGAACGCCTGTTCTGTCGCAGCGTGAGAGTTCCTAGGGACCAGCGCGTAGGCGCGCACACTATCTTACCTCCACAGTTTTATTTCTTAGGTTATCCGTCAAACAGCAAAACTACAAGTATATTCAGAAAATGGAGATAAGAAACTAAAGGACCTTATACATTAAAGACGTTTGCTAGATACAATGAGGGTTACAGACCGACGAAATTCGTCACCACGCTGGAAATTCTGCAGAGCCGGGCGTCGGCACTTGCACGACTTTACAATGACAGTTTATTTTTTTTTTAAACTATTCATCACACCGGAACATTGAAAGCGCTTTCGGAAAGAGCATAGGGTACACAACAAGATACTATTCCAAACAGAGTTTCTAACTTATCTGGGAGCTGCAGAGTGCCGGTTTTGTTGCCGCCTGGGAGTTTTAGGGAACGGCGCATCGGCGCATGCACGACTTTCCATTGGCAGTTTTATTTCCTGAATTATTCATCACACAACAAAATAGAACCATATTCAAAAATATAATATAATATACTAAAGGAACCTATACACTACTGACAAATTTCAACTGAGGTGAGGACCGCATGGCGCCCGATTTGCCACCGCGCGGCAGTTTCTATAGAACGGCACGGCAGCAGACGCACCACTTCACGTCAGCGGTTTTATTTATGAAATAATGCATTACAAAATAGAGCAGAGAGCATACTAGAGAAGGCGAAGGACCACACTACGAGAAACTATGCTCTACAGGATACTCCGAACAGAGTGAGGGCTGCAAATCTTCTGTTTCCACCGCGCAAGTGATTCTACCGAAAACTTGCGAGTGCGAACGCACGACGTTGCATTTAGCAATTATATTTATTCAAATGTGCGCACACAACCAAACTACAAACATGTTCTGAGAGGACAAGGTCTGCGCTTTCAATTTATAGCTTGAAATTTGATTGTACCGAAGTAAGTTTGTCAGTGGAGTGAATCCTAGACCCACTGAGCAGGATACGCACTGACAGGCACAAATTTAACAGAAAATTAGCAATGCCGCTTACTTACTGTGACGGTCTCTTCCACAGTTTCTCAGCAACAACTCCAGCGTCCAGTAGTGTAGTTCGATTGACGTTGAGCACTTGTTTAATACATCAGTAGGCAATCCCTTTATCTATGCCACGGAAGTACATACCATGATGGGAATATTTTATTTTACTCCGTTTCTATTTGAGCAAATAGAATCAAACTTCACTGTACCACTTTTGGCAGCGAATTGCAGCGCCGACTAACTTTTTTAGCGCAACGGAGGTATTTTACATACTTAAAGCATTGTGTGAACACCTACACGATTTGCGCGTTACAGCTGGAAATACGCTATTCACAAAAACTGCCGTCGCATAAAAACGACTGGCCGTATTACAATAAAATTTACACAGAAGGCGTAAAGTGTATAAGCGCTGCTGTGAGAAAAATTTCTCCTCGATCGCTGTAGAATTGTCTAGTTAAACGAAGAGTATGTGGTACCGCAGTCGCGTGGTCAGCGCTACAGGCGTAGCGGCAAGCACAGGCAGGGACCGTTACCCGACGCGGCAAAAACCGTTTTCACTAAACTTGCTGTAACTATTTAACTACTACGCGTATGACATTCAAATTCACACACCTTAACTACGAACACTCACAGATGCACTATGCCAAATCTCGGAACAGCGGGAATCTCGTTAATCCATTCATGCGCGTCACTAATTAGATGACGAGGCATTTGGCTACCTTAAGAGAGTCATAGTTACTCCCGCCGTTTACCCGCGCTTGCTTGAATTTCTTCACGTTGACATTCAGAGCACTGGGCAGAAATCACATTGCGTCAACACCCGCTAGGGCCATCGCAATGCTTTGTTTTAATTAGACAGTCGGATTCCCCCAGTCCGTGCCAGTTCTGAGTTGATCGTTGAATGGCGGCCGAAGAGAATCCGCGCACCCGCGCGCCCCCGGAGGAGCACGCTAAGGCGGACGCGGCCTCGCAGCAAGGAAGATCCGTGGGAGGCCAAGGCACGGGACCGAGCTCGGATCCTGCACGCAGGTTGAAGCACCGGGGCGCGAACGCCGCGCAGGCGCGCGCATCCTGCACCGTCGGCCAGCACGAGGCCAACCAACGGCGAGAGCAGACCACGCCCGCGCTAAACGCCCGCACTTACCGGCACCCCTACGGCACTCACCTCGCCCAGGCCCGGCACGTTAGCGCTGACCCACTTCCCGACCAAGCCCGACACGCCCCGATCCTCAGAGCCAATCCTTATCCCGAAGTTACGGATCCAATTTGCCGACTTCCCTTACCTACATTATTCTATCGACTAGAGGCTCTTCACCTTGGAGACCTGCTGCGGATATGGGTACGAACCGGCGCGACACCTCCACGTGGCCCTCTCCCGGATTTTCAAGGTCCGAGGGGAAGATCGGGACACCGCCGCAACTGCGGTGCTCTTCGCGTTCCAAACCCTATCTCCCTGCTAGAGGATTCCAGGGAACTCGAACGCTCATGCAGAAAAGAAAACTCTTCCCCGATCTCCCGACGGCGTCTCCGGGTCCTTTTGGGTTATCCCGACGAGCATCTCTAAAAGAGGGGCCCGACTTATATCGGTTCCGCTGCCGGGTTCCGGAATAGGAACCGGATTCCCTTTCGCCCAACGGGGGCCAGCACAAAGTGCATCATGCTATGACGGCCCCCATCAACATCGGATTTCTCCTAGGGCTTAGGATCGACTGACTCGTGTGCAACGGCTGTTCACACGAAACCCTTCTCCGCGTCAGCCCTCCAGGGCCTCGCTGGAGTATTTGCTACTACCACCAAGATCTGCACCGACGGCGGCTCCAGGCAGGCTCACGCCCAGACCCTTCTGCGCCCACCGCCGCGACCCTCCTACTCGTCAGGGCTTCGCGGCCGGCCGCGAGGACCGGCCATGACTGCCAGACTGACGGCCGAGTATAGGCACGACGCTTCAGCGCCATCCATTTTCAGGGCTAGTTGCTTCGGCAGGTGAGTTGTTACACACTCCTTAGCGGATTCCGACTTCCATGGCCACCGTCCTGCTGTCTTAAGCAACCAACGCCTTTCATGGTTTCCCATGAGCGTCGATTCGGGCGCCTTAACTCGGCGTTTGGTTCATCCCACAGCGCCAGTTCTGCTTACCAAAAGTGGCCCACTTGGCACTCCGATCCGAGTCGTTTGCTCGCGGCTTCAGCATATCAAGCAAGCCGGAGATCTCACCCATTTAAAGTTTGAGAATAGGTTGAGGTCGTTTCGGCCCCAAGGCCTCTAATCATTCGCTTTACCGGATGAGACTCGTACGAGCACCAGCTATCCTGAGGGAAACTTCGGAGGGAACCAGCTACTAGATGGTTCGATTAGTCTTTCGCCCCTATACCCAGCTCCGACGATCGATTTGCACGTCAGAATCGCTACGGACCTCCATCAGGGTTTCCCCTGACTTCGTCCTGGCCAGGCATAGTTCACCATCTTTCGGGTCCCAACGTGTACGCTCTAGGTGCGCCTCACCTCGCAATGAGGACGAGACGCCCCGGGAGTGCGGAGGCCGCCGCCCCGTGAAGGGCGGGGAAGCCCCATCCTCC
>NW_026062053.1:50000-55000 GCF_023897955.1 Schistocerca gregaria | reverse complement strand
GGCGGATCGCTGGCTGGCATCGTTTATGGTTAGAACTAGGGCGGTATCTGATCGCCTTCGAACCTCTAACTTTCGTTCTTGATTAATGAAAACATACTTGGCAAATGCTTTCGCTTCTGTTCGTCTTGCGACGATCCAAGAATTTCACCTCTAACGTCGCAATACGAATGCCCCCGCCTGTCCCTATTAATCATTACCTCGGGTTCCGAAAACCAACAAAATAGAACCGAGGTCCTATTCCATTATTCCATGCACACAGTATTCAGGCGGGCTTGCCTGCTTTAAGCACTCTAATTTGTTCAAAGTAAACGTGCCGGCCCACCGAGACACTCAACAAAGAGCACCCTGGTAGGATTTAAACGGGGTCCGCCTCGGGACGCGAAAGCACCCCTTCGGCTCGCCCCACCGGCAGGACGTCCCACGATACATGCCAGTTAAACACCGACGGGCGGTGAACCAACAGCGTGGGACACAAATCCAACTACGAGCTTTTTAACCGCAACAACTTTAATATACGCTATTGGAGCTGGAATTACCGCGGCTGCTGGCACCAGACTTGCCCTCCAATAGATACTCGTTAAAGGATTTAAAGTGTACTCATTCCGATTACGGGGCCTCGGATGAGTCCCGTATCGTTATTTTTCGTCACTACCTCCCCGTGCCGGGAGTGGGTAATTTGCGCGCCTGCTGCCTTCCTTGGATGTGGTAGCCGTTTCTCAGGCTCCCTCTCCGGAATCGAACCCTGATTCCCCGTTACCCGTTACAACCATGGTAGGCGCAGAACCTACCATCGACAGTTGATAAGGCAGACATTTGAAAGATGCGTCGCCGGTACGAGGACCGTGCGATCAGCCCAAAGTTATTCAGAGTCACCAAGGCAAACGGACCAGACAAGCCAATCCGATTGGTTTTGATCTAATAAAAGCGTCCCTTCCATCTCTGGTCGGGACTCTGTTTGCATGTATTAGCTCTAGAATTACCACAGTTATCCAAGTAACGTGGGTACGATCTAAGGAACCATAACTGATTTAATGAGCCATTCGCGGTTTCACCTTAATGCGGCTTGTACTGAGACATGCATGGCTTAATCTTTGAGACAAGCATATGACTACTGGCAGGATCAACCAGGGAGCTGCGTCAACTAGAGCTGAGCAGCCGGCCGCCCGGGAGTGTGTCCCGGGGGCCCGCGCGAACACGCAAGCGTCCGCTCAATTATTCTGCAAACAGGAGGAGGCCGAGCTCCCCTGCACGATACACCTCGAAACCCTCTCAGGTCCCGGCGGCGCGCAGCGCCGTCCTAGGTACTTGGTCGGTTTCGAGAGAGGCGCAATCGCCCGGAGTTAGGCGAGTAGACGGTTTTAGTGCGAACACCCTTGCTCCCAACTGAGCTTGCCGCTGCCGACAGAGGCCCGGGAGCGTGCTGTCGTGGCATTGCCGGCGGGAGACAACACGCGCCACCTATGGTGACCGGCAGCTCCAACGCCAGCGCCACACAAGGGCAAAGCCCCACTTGGGTGCAGAAGCGAACTCTCCCAGCACAGCGCACGCGCCAACACGTCCGCACAACTGCGATACAAACCACCTGCGAGAACCGCTGGGGCGACCGAGCAGCAGACGGCGTCGCGGCGCCGAGTGCCAGGCGGCGGCGCATCCTCAACGCACACAGTCCTCAATCAGACCAGCACACTGCAGATGTCCACCGCGCTTCGCACCGGGCTCGGCTGAACCAACTTTGGCCGCCAGGCGCCGCGTGCAGGGTGCGCCGCAGCGTAGCTGCGCCGCCTGCCGAGCCCGTCGGCTGGCGCTCCTGCCACTCGGCGCCCCCCACCAGCCGCCTGTTGCGCGTGCGCCCACGCAGCGCGCGGCCAACACGCCGGGCGGCCCCCCTTCACCGGCCGGGAACAGTCCCACCAAGCCACCGCCGCGTATCGCTTCATACCCACATGGGCCTAGTCACGTGTGTGGATGTGGCGGGTACCGCTGAAACAACCGGTTAATAGCTGTACCGATCGTCGCCATCACAGATTCACCTCCAGCGTGAACAACCGCTCAACAACGGATTTCCAGTTCATTTGCGTATCTTGGGCAGTAAACGTAGATGTCCACCTACATTTGCGAATTCAACAATTCTTGCATGCCAGGATGTCATGTGTCACGACACGCTACATCAGACCACATACACACTGCGACATGTGCAGAAGAGAACACGTGGAAGGTGGCCCGCGCACGTATGCGATGTCCCTTCCGCGATCCACTGTCAACCGGCATCTGCGGCATGTCCCAGATATGGAACGCGGTCCACCAGGGTAGCACTTTGTGTGAGGCAATACGACAAAGTCGGAATACACGCGTCACTACATCACACGGCTCACGCTGACCTGACCTGACTCACCGCACCACCACCCCCAGCGACCCAGGGTGACATACAATGCGTTCGTACGTTCCTCCCACACGCCTCTACGGCGTACCACAGTGCAACCTAGCTGTTATTGGGAGACGAGACAAGTAGCATCGAGCACAACATATGGAAATTGAGATTCGACACCGTTGGGCACAGCCAGCGTACGGTCACACGTATCACACTACTTCACTCTGTACGTAACTACCGATGATCGGTACAGCGTGTGGGTTACGCGTACGACATCAGCGGACAATGGACACAGACCATACCACGACGTACACTGAGGGCGTCGACATCTGAACGCAACTGAACAGCTGCGAGGCTCATTTAACACTCAAACGCCAGACCGACCAGCTTGAGAGGACGGAGACACAAAGAGAGGGGCAGAGGGGGGGGGGGGGGGGCGATATAGTCCTATTGCAGTACAATTGACAGTGGATAGCGGGAATATGTGGAAAGTAAGCAACACTCGCAAGACATCTACATGAGGATAACAACGACACCAGAGATTCCGAGCAGTGAACTATGTTAGGCAAAGGGACAACGTGGGTTAGGTTAAGGGACAACGTGGGTTAGGTTAAGGGACAACGTGGGTTAGGTTAAGGGACAACGTGGGTTAGGTTAAGGGACAACGTGGGTTAGGTTAAGGGACAACGTGGGTTAGGTTAAGGGACAACGTGGGTTAGGTTAAGGGACAACGTGGGTTAGGTTAAGGGACAACGTGGGTTAGGTTAAGGGACAACGTGGGTTAGGTTAAGGGACAACGTGGGTTAGGTTAAGGGACAACGTGGGTTAGGTTAAGGGACAACGTGGGTTAGGTTAAGGGACAACGTGGGTTAGGTTAAGGGACAACGTGGGTTAGGTTAAGGGACAACGTGGGTTAGGTTAAGGGACAAATTGAGTTAGGTTAAGGGACAAATTGAGTTAGGTTAAGGGACAAATTGAGTTAGGTTAAGGGACAAATTGAGTTAGGTTAAGGGACAAATTGAGTTAGGTTAAGGGACAAATTGAGTTAGGTTAAGGGACAAATTGAGTTAGGTTAAGGGACAACGTGGGTTAGGTTAAGGGACAAATTGAGTTAGGTTAAGGGACAAATTGAGTTAGGTTAAGGGACAAATTGAGTTAGGTTAAGGTACAAATTGAGTTAGGTTAAGGGACAAATTGAGTTAGGTTAAGGGACAAATTGAGTTAGGTTAAGGGACAAATTGAGTTAGGTTAAGGGACAAATTGAGTTAGGTTAAGGGACAAATTGAGTTAGGTTAAGGGACAAATTGAGTTAGGTTAAGGGACAAATTGAGTTAGGTTAAGGGATAATCTGGTACAACCACAGTTAGGTTAAGCGATAATCTGGTACAGCCACAGTTAGGTTAAGCGATAATCTGGTACAGCCACAGTTAGGTTAAGCGATAATCTGGTACAGCCACAGTTAGGTTAAGCGATAATCTGGTACAGCCACAGTTAGGTTAAGCGATAATCTGGTACAGCCACAGTTAGGTTAAGCGATAATCTGGTACAGCCACAGTTAGGTTAAGCGATAATCTGGTACAGCCACAGTTAGGTTAAGCGATAATCTGGTAAAACCACAGTAAGGTTAAGCGATAATCTGGTAAAACCACAGTTAGGTTAAGCGATAAAGTTGGTTAAATTTGGTATTGTGTGGGAAGGGGGCAGAGAGGGGGGGGGGTGGATAGTGGTGGCAGTACGCGGATGCCTGAGTCACCGTCAGATACGTCACGTCGGTTCGATGCTTGTAGCAAGAGGCTGGCGGGTCTGTGTCTCTCACTTCTGCAATTTTTCATGTGGTATAACACGAGGGCGGGTGGTGATATTTGGTGCCCCTCTGTGTAGGATGTGTGTTGGTGGTGTTGGTTTATCTGAGCAATGGTAGTTGTCGGAGGAGTGTGGTATTGTGCTTTTATAGGTGGACCTACTGGTCTGGTTATCATAGTGTCGACGGTGCAATGTGGCAGAGAGGGTGCACTCGACATTGTCGCATTCCAGATGTTTACGTATTGTGTGTCTCCGTTGCAGGCCGAGAGTAGTGCATGTTCGAGTGTCTGGCTGACGTGCGATTCACGTTGTGTGCCCAGTCTTACAGCACGTATAGGGACATTCGCATAAATCATCTATATGTGGCCTTGCATCATTTACTAAGCAGTGCCGTGAGACGACCGAACTATTAGGAAAGTACTGATGTACCGCATAATGTTTACCTTCCACCACACGGCGAGTATCGACTGTGCCCAGCGTTGCCACCGCAGGCAGCGGTCACCGTCACCATTGTGCGGCGGAACGGAACATCTATATCCTCAGAGGAGCACTCTTTGCCGCCGGGCGTCAGGTCTCGCGGCCTGCCGGCCAGCGCCCATGACGAACTTACTGCATGTATAGGGACAGCGGGAATTTGGCATACTTGATATAACTCTTCATGAGACGCAAGATATAGGGGTGGATTGCAACTTACGACTGCGAGAAAAGTCCGCCGTTCATCCGCCGGAGTTGCGATTTCGGCGGGGCACGTACGGTCGCGGGTGGAGCACTTGGTGCGGCGTACGCACCCGGGTTGCGGCTCCTGCGCTGGAGGGGGGTGCAGGTTTTG
>NW_026062053.1:40000-45000 GCF_023897955.1 Schistocerca gregaria | reverse complement strand
AGCCGGCTGTGCACGCTACCGAGAAAGTACCGGTATGCGAACCGCCAGGCGACGGGCGCGCATCGCACGTTTAAGGAGACGCGGCCGGCCACACAGGCGACCACGACACTCCCACGTCTCCGAAGCGGGACAAACGCCGCGCGCTTCAGTATACGTAGCCGACCCTCAGCCAGACGTGGCCCGGGAACGGAATCCATGGACCGCAATGTGCGTTCGAAACGTCGATGTTCATGTGTCCTGCAGTTCACATGTCGACGCGCAATTTGCTGCGTTCTTCATCGACCCACGAGCCGAGTGATCCACCGTCCTGGGTGATCTTTTCCTTTTCAGTCTCCCACTGTCTCTTTCAAGACAGTAGCATTTGCGGGACTGAGGCGTCTGACGGCCCCTGTTCCACTATTTTTTTTTGTGTCCAACGGCCTCACAGCCGATGGGCGTCGTACGGCTCCACACCGGAGCGGACAGGCACTCGGGCGAACGTCATTCAAAACCGGCGCCAGGCGCCAGGTACCGCAGGCCAGCCGCTCCAGAGCTTCAGCGCTCGTACCACACAACAACAACACTTCCGCTAGTTTTGAGAGGCACGCGTGGTTCCGCACGCGGCGCACGGCCACTGCCGTACAGGTAGCGTGTTGCGCGACACGACACGACACGCACATCGAAAGACATGCAGTCTAGTCGGTAATGATCCTTCCGCAGGTTCACCTACGGAAACCTTGTTACGACTTTTACTTCCTCTAAATGATCAAGTTTGGTCATCTTTCCGGTAGCATCGGCAACGACAGAGTCGATGCCGCGTACCAGTCCGAAGACCTCACTAAATCATTCAATCGGTAGTAGCGACGGGCGGTGTGTACAAAGGGCAGGGACGTAATCAACGCGAGCTTATGACTCGCGCTTACTGGGAATTCCTCGTTCATGGGGAACAATTGCAAGCCCCAATCCCTAGCACGAAGGAGGTTCAGCGGGTTACCCCGACCTTTCGGCCTAGGAAGACACGCTGATTCCTTCAGTGTAGCGCGCGTGCGGCCCAGAACATCTAAGGGCATCACAGACCTGTTATTGCTCAATCTCGTGCGGCTAGAAGCCGCCTGTCCCTCTAAGAAGAAAAGTAATCGCTGACAGCACGAAGGATGTCACGCGACTAGTTAGCAGGCTAGAGTCTCGTTCGTTATCGGAATTAACCAGACAAATCGCTCCACCAACTAAGAACGGCCATGCACCACCACCCACCGAATCAAGAAAGAGCTATCAATCTGTCAATCCTTCCGGTGTCCGGGCCTGGTGAGGTTTCCCGTGTTGAGTCAAATTAAGCCGCAGGCTCCACTCCTGGTGGTGCCCTTCCGTCAATTCCTTTAAGTTTCAGCTTTGCAACCATACTTCCCCCGGAACCCAAAAGCTTTGGTTTCCCGGAGGCTGCCCGCCGAGTCATCGGAGGAACTGCGGCGGATCGCTGGCTGGCATCGTTTATGGTTAGAACTAGGGCGGTATCTGATCGCCTTCGAACCTCTAACTTTCGTTCTTGATTAATGAAAACATACTTGGCAAATGCTTTCGCTTCTGTTCGTCTTGCGACGATCCAAGAATTTCACCTCTAACGTCGCAATACGAATGCCCCCGCCTGTCCCTATTAATCATTACCTCGGGTTCCGAAAACCAACAAAATAGAACCGAGGTCCTATTCCATTATTCCATGCACACAGTATTCAGGCGGGCTTGCCTGCTTTAAGCACTCTAATTTGTTCAAAGTAAACGTGCCGGCCCACCGAGACACTCAACAAAGAGCACCCTGGTAGGATTTAAACGGGGTCCGCCTCGGGACGCGAAAGCACCCCTTCGGCTCGCCCCACCGGCAGGACGTCCCACGATACATGCCAGTTAAACACCGACGGGCGGTGAACCAACAGCGTGGGACACAAATCCAACTACGAGCTTTTTAACCGCAACAACTTTAATATACGCTATTGGAGCTGGAATTACCGCGGCTGCTGGCACCAGACTTGCCCTCCAATAGATACTCGTTAAAGGATTTAAAGTGTACTCATTCCGATTACGGGGCCTCGGATGAGTCCCGTATCGTTATTTTTCGTCACTACCTCCCCGTGCCGGGAGTGGGTAATTTGCGCGCCTGCTGCCTTCCTTGGATGTGGTAGCCGTTTCTCAGGCTCCCTCTCCGGAATCGAACCCTGATTCCCCGTTACCCGTTACAACCATGGTAGGCGCAGAACCTACCATCGACAGTTGATAAGGCAGACATTTGAAAGATGCGTCGCCGGTACGAGGACCGTGCGATCAGCCCAAAGTTATTCAGAGTCACCAAGGCAAACGGACCAGACAAGCCAATCCGATTGGTTTTGATCTAATAAAAGCGTCCCTTCCATCTCTGGTCGGGACTCTGTTTGCATGTATTAGCTCTAGAATTACCACAGTTATCCAAGTAACGTGGGTACGATCTAAGGAACCATAACTGATTTAATGAGCCATTCGCGGTTTCACCTTAATGCGGCTTGTACTGAGACATGCATGGCTTAATCTTTGAGACAAGCATATGACTACTGGCAGGATCAACCAGGGAGCTGCGTCAACTAGAGCTGAGCAGCCGGCCGCCCGGGAGTGTGTCCCGGGGGCCCGCGCGAACACGCAAGCGTCCGCTCAATTATTCTGCAAACAGGAGGAGGCCGAGCTCCCCTGCACGATACACCTCGAAACCCTCTCAGGTCCCGGCGGCGCGCAGCGCCGTCCTAGGTACTTGGTCGGTTTCGAGAGAGGCGCAATCGCCCGGAGTTAGGCGAGTAGACGGTTTTAGTGCGAACACCCTTGCTCCCAACTGAGCTTGCCGCTGCCGACAGAGGCCCGGGAGCGTGCTGTCGTGGCATTGCCGGCGGGAGACAACACGCGCCACCTATGGTGACCGGCAGCTCCAACGCCAGCGCCACACAAGGGCAAAGCCCCACTTGGGTGCAGAAGCGAACTCTCCCAGCACAGCGCACGCGCCAACACGTCCGCACAACTGCGATACAAACCACCTGCGAGAACCGCTGGGGCGACCGAGCAGCAGACGGCGTCGCGGCGCCGAGTGCCAGGCGGCGGCGCATCCTCAACGCACACAGTCCTCAATCAGACCAGCACACTGCAGATGTCCACCGCGCTTCGCACCGGGCTCGGCTGAACCAACTTTGGCCGCCAGGCGCCGCGTGCAGGGTGCGCCGCAGCGTAGCTGCGCCGCCTGCCGGGCCCGTCGGCTGGCGCTCCTGCCACTCGGCGCCCCCCACCAGCCGCCTGTTGCGCGTGCGCCCACGCAGCGCGCGGCCAACACGCCGGGCGGCCCCCCTTCACCGGCCGGGAACAGTCCCACCAAGCCACCGCCGCGTATCGCTTCATACCCACATGGGCCTAGTCACGTGTGTGGATGTGGCGGGTACCGCTGAAACAACCGGTTAATAGCTGTACCGATCGTCGCCATCACAGATTCACCTCCAGCGTGAACAACCGCTCAACAACGGATTTCCAGTTCATTTGCGTATCTTGGGCAGTAAACGTAGATGTCCACCTACATTTGCGAATTCAACAATTCTTGCATGCCAGGATGTCATGTGTCACGACACGCTACATCAGACCACATACACACTGCGACATGTGCAGAAGAGAACACGTGGAAGGTGGCCCGCGCACGTATGCGATGTCCCTTCCGCGATCCACTGTCAACCGGCATCTGCGGCATGTCCCAGATATGGAACGCGGTCCACCAGGGTAGCACTTTGTGTGAGGCAATACGACAAAGTCGGAATACACGCGTCACTACATCACACGGCTCACGCTGACCTGACCTGACTCACCGCACCACCACCCCCAGCGACCCAGGGTGACATACAATGCGTTCGTACGTTCCTCCCACACGCCTCTACGGCGTACCACAGTGCAACCTAGCTGTTATTGGGAGACGAGACAAGTAGCATCGAGCACAACATATGGAAATTGAGATTCGACACCGTTGGGCACAGCCAGCGTACGGTCACACGTATCACACTACTTCACTCTGTACGTAACTACCGATGATCGGTACAGCGTGTGGGTTACGCGTACGACATCAGCGGACAATGGACACAGACCATACCACGACGTACACTGAGGGCGTCGACATCTGAACGCAACTGAACAGCTGCGAGGCTCATTTAACACTCAAACGCCAGACCGACCAGCTTGAGAGGACGGAGACACAAAGAGAGGGGCAGAGGGGGGGGGGGGGGGCGATATAGTCCTATTGCAGTACAATTGACAGTGGATAGCGGGAATATGTGGAAAGTAAGCAACACTCGCAAGACATCTACATGAGGATAACAACGACACCAGAGATTCCGAGCAGTGAACTATGTTAGGCAAAGGGACAACGTGGGTTAGGTTAAGGGACAACGTGGGTTAGGTTAAGGGACAACGTGGGTTAGGTTAAGGGACAATGTGGGTTAGGTTAAGGGACAACGTGGGTTAGGTTAAGGGACAACGTGGGTTAGGTTAAGGGACAACGTGGGTTAGGTTAAGGGACAACGTGGGTTAGGTTAAGGGACAACGTGGGTTAGGTTAAGGGACAACGTGGGTTAGGTTAAGGGACAACGTGGGTTAGGTTAAGGGACAACGTGGGTTAGGTTAAGGGACAACGTGGGTTAGGTTAAGGGACAACGTGGGTTAGGTTAAGGGACAACGTGGGTTAGGTTAAGGGACAACGTGGGTTAGGTTAAGGGACAACGTGGGTTAGGTTAAGGGACAACGTGGGTTAGGTTAAGGGACAACGTGGGTTAGGTTAAGGGACAAATTGAGTTAGGTTAAGGGACAAATTGAGTTAGGTTAAGGGACAAATTGAGTTAGGTTAAGGGACAAATTGAGTTAGGTTAAGGGACAAATTGAGTTAGGTTAAGGGACAAATTGAGTTAGGTTAAGGGACAAATTGAGTTAGGTTAAGGGACAAATTGAGTTAGGTTAAGGGACAAATTGAGTTAGGTTAAGGG
>NW_026062053.1:27500-35000 GCF_023897955.1 Schistocerca gregaria | reverse complement strand
GAGTCGTTTGCTCGCGGCTTCAGCATATCAAGCAAGCCGGAGATCTCACCCATTTAAAGTTTGAGAATAGGTTGAGGTCGTTTCGGCCCCAAGGCCTCTAATCATTCGCTTTACCGGATGAGACTCGTACGAGCACCAGCTATCCTGAGGGAAACTTCGGAGGGAACCAGCTACTAGATGGTTCGATTAGTCTTTCGCCCCTATACCCAGCTCCGACGATCGATTTGCACGTCAGAATCGCTACGGACCTCCATCAGGGTTTCCCCTGACTTCGTCCTGGCCAGGCATAGTTCACCATCTTTCGGGTCCCAACGTGTACGCTCTAGGTGCGCCTCACCTCGCAATGAGGACGAGACGCCCCGGGAGTGCGGAGGCCGCCGCCCCGTGAAGGGCGGGGAAGCCCCATCCTCCCTCGGCCCGCGCAAGGCGAGACCTTCACTTTCATTACGCCTTTAGGTTTCGTACAGCCCAATGACTCGCGCACATGTTAGACTCCTTGGTCCGTGTTTCAAGACGGGTCGTGAAATTGTCCAAAGCTGAAGCGCCGCTGACGGGAGCGATTATTCCGCCCGAGAGCATCCCGAGCCAACAGCGGCGCGGGTCCGGGGCCGGGCCAGGTAGGTCCGTCATCCGGGAAGAACCGCGCGCGCTTGCCGGGAGCCCGAGCACCCAAAGGGGCGAATCGACTCCTCCAGATATACCGCCGAGCAGCCAGCCAGGACACCGGGGCTCTGCCCAACAGACGCGAACCGAGGCCCGCGGAAGGACAGGCTGCGCACCCGGGCCGTAGGCCGGCACCCAGCGGGTCGCGACGTCCTACTAGGGGAGAAGTGCGGCCCACCGCACACCGGAACGGCCCCACCCCGCGGCGAGTGGAAAGGCAACCGGACACGACCCCGCCGCGGATTGCTCCGCGCGGGCGGCCGGCCCCATCTGCCGAGGGCGGGGGCCAGTGGCCGGATGGGCGTGAATCTCACCTGTTCGACCTTTCGGACTTCTCACGTTTACCCCAGAACGGTTTCACGTACTTTTGAACTCTCTCTTCAAAGTTCTTTTCAACTTTCCCTCACGGTACTTGTTCGCTATCGGTCTCGTGGTCATATTTAGTCTCAGATGGAGTTTACCACCCACTTGGAGCTGCACTCTCAAGCAACCCGACTCGAAGGAGAGGTCCCGCCGACGCTCGCACCGGCCGCTACGGGCCTGGCACCCTCTACGGGCCGTGGCCTCATTCAAGTTGGACTTGGGCTCGGCGCGAGGCGTCGGGGTAGTGGACCCTCCCAAACACCACATGCCACGACAGGCGGCAGCCTGCGGGGTTCGGTGCTGGACTCTTCCCTGTTCGCTCGCCGCTACTGGGGGAATCCTTGTTAGTTTCTTTTCCTCCGCTTAGTAATATGCTTAAATTCAGCGGGTAGTCTCGCCTGCTCTGAGGTCGTTGTACGAGGTGTCGCACGCCACACCGCCAGCCGGCTGTGCACGCTACCGAGAAAGTACCGGTATGCGAACCGCCAGGCGACGGGCGCGCATCGCACGTTTAAGGAGACGCGGCCGGCCACACAGGCGACCACGACACTCCCACGTCTCCGAAGCGGGACAAACGCCGCGCGCTTCAGTATACGTAGCCGACCCTCAGCCAGACGTGGCCCGGGAACGGAATCCATGGACCGCAATGTGCGTTCGAAACGTCGATGTTCATGTGTCCTGCAGTTCACATGTCGACGCGCAATTTGCTGCGTTCTTCATCGACCCACGAGCCGAGTGATCCACCGTCCTGGGTGATCTTTTCCTTTTCAGTCTCCCACTGTCTCTTTCAAGACAGTAGCATTTGCGGGACTGAGGCGTCTGACGGCCCCTGTTCCACTATTTTTTTTTGTGTCCAACGGCCTCACAGCCGATGGGCGTCGTACGGCTCCACACCGGAGCGGACAGGCACTCGGGCGAACGTCATTCAAAACCGGCGCCAGGCGCCAGGTACCGCAGGCCAGCCGCTCCAGAGCTTCAGCGCTCGTACCACACAACAACAACACTTCCGCTAGTTTTGAGAGGCACGCGTGGTTCCGCACGCGGCGCACGGCCACTGCCGTACAGGTAGCGTGTTGCGCGACACGACACGACACGCACATCGAAAGACATGCAGTCTAGTCGGTAATGATCCTTCCGCAGGTTCACCTACGGAAACCTTGTTACGACTTTTACTTCCTCTAAATGATCAAGTTTGGTCATCTTTCCGGTAGCATCGGCAACGACAGAGTCGATGCCGCGTACCAGTCCGAAGACCTCACTAAATCATTCAATCGGTAGTAGCGACGGGCGGTGTGTACAAAGGGCAGGGACGTAATCAACGCGAGCTTATGACTCGCGCTTACTGGGAATTCCTCGTTCATGGGGAACAATTGCAAGCCCCAATCCCTAGCACGAAGGAGGTTCAGCGGGTTACCCCGACCTTTCGGCCTAGGAAGACACGCTGATTCCTTCAGTGTAGCGCGCGTGCGGCCCAGAACATCTAAGGGCATCACAGACCTGTTATTGCTCAATCTCGTGCGGCTAGAAGCCGCCTGTCCCTCTAAGAAGAAAAGTAATCGCTGACAGCACGAAGGATGTCACGCGACTAGTTAGCAGGCTAGAGTCTCGTTCGTTATCGGAATTAACCAGACAAATCGCTCCACCAACTAAGAACGGCCATGCACCACCACCCACCGAATCAAGAAAGAGCTATCAATCTGTCAATCCTTCCGGTGTCCGGGCCTGGTGAGGTTTCCCGTGTTGAGTCAAATTAAGCCGCAGGCTCCACTCCTGGTGGTGCCCTTCCGTCAATTCCTTTAAGTTTCAGCTTTGCAACCATACTTCCCCCGGAACCCAAAAGCTTTGGTTTCCCGGAGGCTGCCCGCCGAGTCATCGGAGGAACTGCGGCGGATCGCTGGCTGGCATCGTTTATGGTTAGAACTAGGGCGGTATCTGATCGCCTTCGAACCTCTAACTTTCGTTCTTGATTAATGAAAACATACTTGGCAAATGCTTTCGCTTCTGTTCGTCTTGCGACGATCCAAGAATTTCACCTCTAACGTCGCAATACGAATGCCCCCGCCTGTCCCTATTAATCATTACCTCGGGTTCCGAAAACCAACAAAATAGAACCGAGGTCCTATTCCATTATTCCATGCACACAGTATTCAGGCGGGCTTGCCTGCTTTAAGCACTCTAATTTGTTCAAAGTAAACGTGCCGGCCCACCGAGACACTCAACAAAGAGCACCCTGGTAGGATTTAAACGGGGTCCGCCTCGGGACGCGAAAGCACCCCTTCGGCTCGCCCCACCGGCAGGACGTCCCACGATACATGCCAGTTAAACACCGACGGGCGGTGAACCAACAGCGTGGGACACAAATCCAACTACGAGCTTTTTAACCGCAACAACTTTAATATACGCTATTGGAGCTGGAATTACCGCGGCTGCTGGCACCAGACTTGCCCTCCAATAGATACTCGTTAAAGGATTTAAAGTGTACTCATTCCGATTACGGGGCCTCGGATGAGTCCCGTATCGTTATTTTTCGTCACTACCTCCCCGTGCCGGGAGTGGGTAATTTGCGCGCCTGCTGCCTTCCTTGGATGTGGTAGCCGTTTCTCAGGCTCCCTCTCCGGAATCGAACCCTGATTCCCCGTTACCCGTTACAACCATGGTAGGCGCAGAACCTACCATCGACAGTTGATAAGGCAGACATTTGAAAGATGCGTCGCCGGTACGAGGACCGTGCGATCAGCCCAAAGTTATTCAGAGTCACCAAGGCAAACGGACCAGACAAGCCAATCCGATTGGTTTTGATCTAATAAAAGCGTCCCTTCCATCTCTGGTCGGGACTCTGTTTGCATGTATTAGCTCTAGAATTACCACAGTTATCCAAGTAACGTGGGTACGATCTAAGGAACCATAACTGATTTAATGAGCCATTCGCGGTTTCACCTTAATGCGGCTTGTACTGAGACATGCATGGCTTAATCTTTGAGACAAGCATATGACTACTGGCAGGATCAACCAGGGAGCTGCGTCAACTAGAGCTGAGCAGCCGGCCGCCCGGGAGTGTGTCCCGGGGGCCCGCGCGAACACGCAAGCGTCCGCTCAATTATTCTGCAAACAGGAGGAGGCCGAGCTCCCCTGCACGATACACCTCGAAACCCTCTCAGGTCCCGGCGGCGCGCAGCGCCGTCCTAGGTACTTGGTCGGTTTCGAGAGAGGCGCAATCGCCCGGAGTTAGGCGAGTAGACGGTTTTAGTGCGAACACCCTTGCTCCCAACTGAGCTTGCCGCTGCCGACAGAGGCCCGGGAGCGTGCTGTCGTGGCATTGCCGGCGGGAGACAACACGCGCCACCTATGGTGACCGGCAGCTCCAACGCCAGCGCCACACAAGGGCAAAGCCCCACTTGGGTGCAGAAGCGAACTCTCCCAGCACAGCGCACGCGCCAACACGTCCGCACAACTGCGATACAAACCACCTGCGAGAACCGCTGGGGCGACCGAGCAGCAGACGGCGTCGCGGCGCCGAGTGCCAGGCGGCGGCGCATCCTCAACGCACACAGTCCTCAATCAGACCAGCACACTGCAGATGTCCACCGCGCTTCGCACCGGGCTCGGCTGAACCAACTTTGGCCGCCAGGCGCCGCGTGCAGGGTGCGCCGCAGCGTAGCTGCGCCGCCTGCCGAGCCCGTCGGCTGGCGCTCCTGCCACTCGGCGCCCCCCACCAGCCGCCTGTTGCGCGTGCGCCCACGCAGCGCGCGGCCAACACGCCGGGCGGCCCCCCTTCACCGGCCGGGAACAGTCCCACCAAGCCACCGCCGCGTATCGCTTCATACCCACATGGGCCTAGTCACGTGTGTGGATGTGGCGGGTACCGCTGAAACAACCGGTTAATAGCTGTACCGATCGTCGCCATCACAGATTCACCTCCAGCGTGAACAACCGCTCAACAACGGATTTCCAGTTCATTTGCGTATCTTGGGCAGTAAACGTAGATGTCCACCTACATTTGCGAATTCAACAATTCTTGCATGCCAGGATGTCATGTGTCACGACACGCTACATCAGACCACATACACACTGCGACATGTGCAGAAGAGAACACGTGGAAGGTGGCCCGCGCACGTATGCGATGTCCCTTCCGCGATCCACTGTCAACCGGCATCTGCGGCATGTCCCAGATATGGAACGCGGTCCACCAGGGTAGCACTTTGTGTGAGGCAATACGACAAAGTCGGAATACACGCGTCACTACATCACACGGCTCACGCTGACCTGACCTGACTCACCGCACCACCACCCCCAGCGACCCAGGGTGACATACAATGCGTTCGTACGTTCCTCCCACACGCCTCTACGGCGTACCACAGTGCAACCTAGCTGTTATTGGGAGACGAGACAAGTAGCATCGAGCACAACATATGGAAATTGAGATTCGACACCGTTGGGCACAGCCAGCGTACGGTCACACGTATCACACTACTTCACTCTGTACGTAACTACCGATGATCGGTACAGCGTGTGGGTTACGCGTACGACATCAGCGGACAATGGACACAGACCATACCACGACGTACACTGAGGGCGTCGACATCTGAACGCAACTGAACAGCTGCGAGGCTCATTTAACACTCAAACGCCAGACCGACCAGCTTGAGAGGACGGAGACACAAAGAGAGGGGCAGAGGGGGGGGGGGGGCGATATAGTCCTATTGCAGTACAATTGACAGTGGATAGCGGGAATATGTGGAAAGTAAGCAACACTCGCAAGACATCTACATGAGGATAACAACGACACCAGAGATTCCGAGCAGTGAACTATGTTAGGCAAAGGGACAACGTGGGTTAGGTTAAGGGACAACGTGGGTTAGGTTAAGGGACAACGTGGGTTAGGTTAAGGGACAACGTGGGTTAGGTTAAGGGACAACGTGGGTTAGGTTAAGGGACAACGTGGGTTAGGTTAAGGGACAACGTGGGTTAGGTTAAGGGACAACGTGGGTTAGGTTAAGGGACAACGTGGGTTAGGTTAAGGGACAACGTGGGTTAGGTTAAGGGACAACGTGGGTTAGGTTAAGGGACAACGTGGGTTAGGTTAAGGGACAACGTGGGTTAGGTTAAGGGACAACGTGGGTTAGGTTAAGGGACAACGTGGGTTAGGTTAAGGGACAACGTGGGTTAGGTTAAGGGACAACGTGGGTTAGGTTAAGGGACAAATTGAGTTAGGTTAAGGGACAAATTGAGTTAGGTTAAGGGACAAATTGAGTTAGGTTAAGGGACAAATTGAGTTAGGTTAAGGGACAAATTGAGTTAGGTTAAGGGACAAATTGAGTTAGGTTAAGGGACAAATTGAGTTAGGTTAAGGGACAAATTGAGTTAGGTTAAGGGACAACGTGGGTTAGGTTAAGGGACAAATTGAGTTAGGTTAAGGGACAAATTGAGTTAGGTTAAGGGACAAATTGAGTTAGGTTAAGGGACAAATTGAGTTAGGTTAAGGGACAAATTGAGTTAGGTTAAGGGACAAATTGAGTTAGGTTAAGGGACAAATTGAGTTAGGTTAAGGGACAAATTGAGTTAGGTTAAGGGACAAATTGAGTTAGGTTAAGGGACAAATTGAGTTAGGTTAAGGGACAAATTGAGTTAGGTTAAGGGACAAATTGAGTTAGGTTAAGGGACAAATTGAGTTAGGTTAAGGGACAAATTGAGTTAGGTTAAGGGATAATCTGGTACAACCACAGTTAGGTTAAGCGATAATCTGGTACAGCCACAGTTAGGTTAAGCGATAATCTGGTACAGCCACAGTTAGGTTAAGCGATAATCTGGTACAGCCACAGTTAGGTTAAGCGATAATCTGGTACAGCCACAGTTAGGTTAAGCGATAATCTGGTACAGCCACAGTTAGGTTAAGCGATAATCTGGTACAGCCACAGTTAGGTTAAGCGATAATCTGGTACAGCCACAGTTAGGTTAAGCGATAATCTGGTAAAACCACAGTTAGGTTAAGCGATAAAGTTGGTTAAATTTGGTATTGTGTGGGAAGGGGGCAGAGAGGGGGGGGGGTGGATAGTGGTGGCAGTACGCGGATGCCTGAGTCACCGTCAGATACGTCACGTCGGTTCGATGCTTGTAGCAAGAGGCTGGCGGGTCTGTGTCTCTCACTTCTGCAATTTTTCATGTGGTATAACACGAGGGCGGGTGGTGATATTTGGTGCCCCTCTGTGTAGGATGTGTGTTGGTGGTGTTGGTTTATCTGAGCAATGGTAGTTGTCGGAGGAGTGTGGTATTGTGCTTTTATAGGTGGACCTACTGGTCTGGTTATCATAGTGTCGACGGTGCAATGTGGCAGAGAGGGTGCACTCGACATTGTCGCATTCCAGATGTTTACGTATTGTGTGTCTCCGTTGCAGGCCGAGAGTAGTGCATGTTCGAGTGTCTGGCTGACGTGCGATTCACGTTGTGTGCCCAGTCTTACAGCACGTATAGGGACAT
>NW_026062053.1:17500-20000 GCF_023897955.1 Schistocerca gregaria | reverse complement strand
ATACTCGTTAAAGGATTTAAAGTGTACTCATTCCGATTACGGGGCCTCGGATGAGTCCCGTATCGTTATTTTTCGTCACTACCTCCCCGTGCCGGGAGTGGGTAATTTGCGCGCCTGCTGCCTTCCTTGGATGTGGTAGCCGTTTCTCAGGCTCCCTCTCCGGAATCGAACCCTGATTCCCCGTTACCCGTTACAACCATGGTAGGCGCAGAACCTACCATCGACAGTTGATAAGGCAGACATTTGAAAGATGCGTCGCCGGTACGAGGACCGTGCGATCAGCCCAAAGTTATTCAGAGTCACCAAGGCAAACGGACCAGACAAGCCAATCCGATTGGTTTTGATCTAATAAAAGCGTCCCTTCCATCTCTGGTCGGGACTCTGTTTGCATGTATTAGCTCTAGAATTACCACAGTTATCCAAGTAACGTGGGTACGATCTAAGGAACCATAACTGATTTAATGAGCCATTCGCGGTTTCACCTTAATGCGGCTTGTACTGAGACATGCATGGCTTAATCTTTGAGACAAGCATATGACTACTGGCAGGATCAACCAGGGAGCTGCGTCAACTAGAGCTGAGCAGCCGGCCGCCCGGGAGTGTGTCCCGGGGGCCCGCGCGAACACGCAAGCGTCCGCTCAATTATTCTGCAAACAGGAGGAGGCCGAGCTCCCCTGCACGATACACCTCGAAACCCTCTCAGGTCCCGGCGGCGCGCAGCGCCGTCCTAGGTACTTGGTCGGTTTCGAGAGAGGCGCAATCGCCCGGAGTTAGGCGAGTAGACGGTTTTAGTGCGAACACCCTTGCTCCCAACTGAGCTTGCCGCTGCCGACAGAGGCCCGGGAGCGTGCTGTCGTGGCATTGCCGGCGGGAGACAACACGCGCCACCTATGGTGACCGGCAGCTCCAACGCCAGCGCCACACAAGGGCAAAGCCCCACTTGGGTGCAGAAGCGAACTCTCCCAGCACAGCGCACGCGCCAACACGTCCGCACAACTGCGATACAAACCACCTGCGAGAACCGCTGGGGCGACCGAGCAGCAGACGGCGTCGCGGCGCCGAGTGCCAGGCGGCGGCGCATCCTCAACGCACACAGTCCTCAATCAGACCAGCACACTGCAGATGTCCACCGCGCTTCGCACCGGGCTCGGCTGAACCAACTTTGGCCGCCAGGCGCCGCGTGCAGGGTGCGCCGCAGCGTAGCTGCGCCGCCTGCCGAGCCCGTCGGCTGGCGCTCCTGCCACTCGGCGCCCCCCACCAGCCGCCTGTTGCGCGTGCGCCCACGCAGCGCGCGGCCAACACGCCGGGCGGCCCCCCTTCACCGGCCGGGAACAGTCCCACCAAGCCACCGCCGCGTATCGCTTCATACCCACATGGGCCTAGTCACGTGTGTGGATGTGGCGGGTACCGCTGAAACAACCGGTTAATAGCTGTACCGATCGTCGCCATCACAGATTCACCTCCAGCGTGAACAACCGCTCAACAACGGATTTCCAGTTCATTTGCGTATCTTGGGCAGTAAACGTAGATGTCCACCTACATTTGCGAATTCAACAATTCTTGCATGCCAGGATGTCATGTGTCACGACACGCTACATCAGACCACATACACACTGCGACATGTGCAGAAGAGAACACGTGGAAGGTGGCCCGCGCACGTATGCGATGTCCCTTCCGCGATCCACTGTCAACCGGCATCTGCGGCATGTCCCAGATATGGAACGCGGTCCACCAGGGTAGCACTTTGTGTGAGGCAATACGACAAAGTCGGAATACACGCGTCACTACATCACACGGCTCACGCTGACCTGACCTGACTCACCGCACCACCACCCCCAGCGACCCAGGGTGACATACAATGCGTTCGTACGTTCCTCCCACACGCCTCTACGGCGTACCACAGTGCAACCTAGCTGTTATTGGGAGACGAGACAAGTAGCATCGAGCACAACATATGGAAATTGAGATTCGACACCGTTGGGCACAGCCAGCGTACGGTCACACGTATCACACTACTTCACTCTGTACGTAACTACCGATGATCGGTACAGCGTGTGGGTTACGCGTACGACATCAGCGGACAATGGACACAGACCATACCACGACGTACACTGAGGGCGTCGACATCTGAACGCAACTGAACAGCTGCGAGGCTCATTTAACACTCAAACGCCAGACCGACCAGCTTGAGAGGACGGAGACACAAAGAGAGGGGCAGAGGGGGGGGGGGGGGCGATATAGTCCTATTGCAGTACAATTGACAGTGGATAGCGGGAATATGTGGAAAGTAAGCAACACTCGCAAGACATCTACATGAGGATAACAACGACACCAGAGATTCCGAGCAGTGAACTATGTTAGGCAAAGGGACAACGTGGGTTAGGTTAAGGGACAACGTGGGTTAGGTTAAGGGACAACGTGGGTTAGGTTAAGGGACAACGTGGGTTAGGTTAAGGGACAACGTGGGTTAGGTTAAGGGACAACGTGGGTTAGGTTAAGG
>NW_026062053.1:5000-12500 GCF_023897955.1 Schistocerca gregaria | reverse complement strand
CGAACCGGCGCGACACCTCCACGTGGCCCTCTCCCGGATTTTCAAGGTCCGAGGGGAAGATCGGGACACCGCCGCAACTGCGGTGCTCTTCGCGTTCCAAACCCTATCTCCCTGCTAGAGGATTCCAGGGAACTCGAACGCTCATGCAGAAAAGAAAACTCTTCCCCGATCTCCCGACGGCGTCTCCGGGTCCTTTTGGGTTACCCCGACGAGCATCTCTAAAAGAGGGGCCCGACTTATATCGGTTCCGCTGCCGGGTTCCGGAATAGGAACCGGATTCCCTTTCGCCCAACGGGGGCCAGCACAAAGTGCATCATGCTATGACGGCCCCCATCAACATCGGATTTCTCCTAGGGCTTAGGATCGACTGACTCGTGTGCAACGGCTGTTCACACGAAACCCTTCTCCGCGTCAGCCCTCCAGGGCCTCGCTGGAGTATTTGCTACTACCACCAAGATCTGCACCGACGGCGGCTCCAGGCAGGCTCACGCCCAGACCCTTCTGCGCCCACCGCCGCGACCCTCCTACTCGTCAGGGCTTCGCGGCCGGCCGCGAGGACCGGCCATGACTGCCAGACTGACGGCCGAGTATAGGCACGACGCTTCAGCGCCATCCATTTTCAGGGCTAGTTGCTTCGGCAGGTGAGTTGTTACACACTCCTTAGCGGATTCCGACTTCCATGGCCACCGTCCTGCTGTCTTAAGCAACCAACGCCTTTCATGGTTTCCCATGAGCGTCGATTCGGGCGCCTTAACTCGGCGTTTGGTTCATCCCACAGCGCCAGTTCTGCTTACCAAAAGTGGCCCACTTGGCACTCCGATCCGAGTCGTTTGCTCGCGGCTTCAGCATATCAAGCAAGCCGGAGATCTCACCCATTTAAAGTTTGAGAATAGGTTGAGGTCGTTTCGGCCCCAAGGCCTCTAATCATTCGCTTTACCGGATGAGACTCGTACGAGCACCAGCTATCCTGAGGGAAACTTCGGAGGGAACCAGCTACTAGATGGTTCGATTAGTCTTTCGCCCCTATACCCAGCTCCGACGATCGATTTGCACGTCAGAATCGCTACGGACCTCCATCAGGGTTTCCCCTGACTTCGTCCTGGCCAGGCATAGTTCACCATCTTTCGGGTCCCAACGTGTACGCTCTAGGTGCGCCTCACCTCGCAATGAGGACGAGACGCCCCGGGAGTGCGGAGGCCGCCGCCCCGTGAAGGGCGGGGAAGCCCCATCCTCCCTCGGCCCGCGCAAGGCGAGACCTTCACTTTCATTACGCCTTTAGGTTTCGTACAGCCCAATGACTCGCGCACATGTTAGACTCCTTGGTCCGTGTTTCAAGACGGGTCGTGAAATTGTCCAAAGCTGAAGCGCCGCTGACGGGAGCGATTATTCCGCCCGAGAGCATCCCGAGCCAACAGCGGCGCGGGTCCGGGGCCGGGCCAGGTAGGTCCGTCATCCGGGAAGAACCGCGCGCGCTTGCCGGGAGCCCGAGCGCCCAAAGGGGCGAATCGACTCCTCCAGATATACCGCCGAGCAGCCAGCCAGGACACCGGGGCTCTGCCCAACAGACGCGAACCGAGGCCCGCGGAAGGACAGGCTGCGCACCCGGGCCGTAGGCCGGCACCCAGCGGGTCGCGACGTCCTACTAGGGGAGAAGTGCGGCCCACCGCACACCGGAACGGCCCCACCCCGCGGCGAGTGGAAAGGCAACCGGACACGACCCCGCCGCGGATTGCTCCGCGCGGGCGGCCGGCCCCATCTGCCGAGGGCGGGGGCCAGTGGCCGGATGGGCGTGAATCTCACCCGTTCGACCTTTCGGACTTCTCACGTTTACCCCAGAACGGTTTCACGTACTTTTGAACTCTCTCTTCAAAGTTCTTTTCAACTTTCCCTCACGGTACTTGTTCGCTATCGGTCTCGTGGTCATATTTAGTCTCAGATGGAGTTTACCACCCACTTGGAGCTGCACTCTCAAGCAACCCGACTCGAAGGAGAGGTCCCGCCGACGCTCGCACCGGCCGCTACGGGCCTGGCACCCTCTACGGGCCGTGGCCTCATTCAAGTTGGACTTGGGCTCGGCGCGAGGCGTCGGGGTAGTGGACCCTCCCAAACACCACATGCCACGACAGGCGGCAGCCTGCGGGGTTCGGTGCTGGACTCTTCCCTGTTCGCTCGCCGCTACTGGGGGAATCCTTGTTAGTTTCTTTTCCTCCGCTTAGTAATATGCTTAAATTCAGCGGGTAGTCTCGCCTGCTCTGAGGTCGTTGTACGAGGTGTCGCACGCCACACCGCCAGCCGGCTGTGCACGCTACCGAGAAAGTACCGGTATGCGAACCGCCAGGCGACGGGCGCGCATCGCACGTTTAAGGAGACGCGGCCGGCCACACAGGCGACCACGACACTCCCACGTCTCCGAAGCGGGACAAACGCCGCGCGCTTCAGTATACGTAGCCGACCCTCAGCCAGACGTGGCCCGGGAACGGAATCCATGGACCGCAATGTGCGTTCGAAACGTCGATGTTCATGTGTCCTGCAGTTCACATGTCGACGCGCAATTTGCTGCGTTCTTCATCGACCCACGAGCCGAGTGATCCACCGTCCTGGGTGATCTTTTCCTTTTCAGTCTCCCACTGTCTCTTTCAAGACAGTAGCATTTGCGGGACTGAGGCGTCTGACGGCCCCTGTTCCACTATTTTTTTTTGTGTCCAACGGCCTCACAGCCGATGGGCGTCGTACGGCTCCACACCGGAGCGGACAGGCACTCGGGCGAACGTCATTCAAAACCGGCGCCAGGCGCCAGGTACCGCAGGCCAGCCGCTCCAGAGCTTCAGCGCTCGTACCACACAACAACAACACTTCCGCTAGTTTTGAGAGGCACGCGTGGTTCCGCACGCGGCGCACGGCCACTGCCGTACAGGTAGCGTGTTGCGCGACACGACACGACACGCACATCGAAAGACATGCAGTCTAGTCGGTAATGATCCTTCCGCAGGTTCACCTACGGAAACCTTGTTACGACTTTTACTTCCTCTAAATGATCAAGTTTGGTCATCTTTCCGGTAGCATCGGCAACGACAGAGTCGATGCCGCGTACCAGTCCGAAGACCTCACTAAATCATTCAATCGGTAGTAGCGACGGGCGGTGTGTACAAAGGGCAGGGACGTAATCAACGCGAGCTTATGACTCGCGCTTACTGGGAATTCCTCGTTCATGGGGAACAATTGCAAGCCCCAATCCCTAGCACGAAGGAGGTTCAGCGGGTTACCCCGACCTTTCGGCCTAGGAAGACACGCTGATTCCTTCAGTGTAGCGCGCGTGCGGCCCAGAACATCTAAGGGCATCACAGACCTGTTATTGCTCAATCTCGTGCGGCTAGAAGCCGCCTGTCCCTCTAAGAAGAAAAGTAATCGCTGACAGCACGAAGGATGTCACGCGACTAGTTAGCAGGCTAGAGTCTCGTTCGTTATCGGAATTAACCAGACAAATCGCTCCACCAACTAAGAACGGCCATGCACCACCACCCACCGAATCAAGAAAGAGCTATCAATCTGTCAATCCTTCCGGTGTCCGGGCCTGGTGAGGTTTCCCGTGTTGAGTCAAATTAAGCCGCAGGCTCCACTCCTGGTGGTGCCCTTCCGTCAATTCCTTTAAGTTTCAGCTTTGCAACCATACTTCCCCCGGAACCCAAAAGCTTTGGTTTCCCGGAGGCTGCCCGCCGAGTCATCGGAGGAACTGCGGCGGATCGCTGGCTGGCATCGTTTATGGTTAGAACTAGGGCGGTATCTGATCGCCTTCGAACCTCTAACTTTCGTTCTTGATTAATGAAAACATACTTGGCAAATGCTTTCGCTTCTGTTCGTCTTGCGACGATCCAAGAATTTCACCTCTAACGTCGCAATACGAATGCCCCCGCCTGTCCCTATTAATCATTACCTCGGGTTCCGAAAACCAACAAAATAGAACCGAGGTCCTATTCCATTATTCCATGCACACAGTATTCAGGCGGGCTTGCCTGCTTTAAGCACTCTAATTTGTTCAAAGTAAACGTGCCGGCCCACCGAGACACTCAACAAAGAGCACCCTGGTAGGATTTAAACGGGGTCCGCCTCGGGACGCGAAAGCACCCCTTCGGCTCGCCCCACCGGCAGGACGTCCCACGATACATGCCAGTTAAACACCGACGGGCGGTGAACCAACAGCGTGGGACACAAATCCAACTACGAGCTTTTTAACCGCAACAACTTTAATATACGCTATTGGAGCTGGAATTACCGCGGCTGCTGGCACCAGACTTGCCCTCCAATAGATACTCGTTAAAGGATTTAAAGTGTACTCATTCCGATTACGGGGCCTCGGATGAGTCCCGTATCGTTATTTTTCGTCACTACCTCCCCGTGCCGGGAGTGGGTAATTTGCGCGCCTGCTGCCTTCCTTGGATGTGGTAGCCGTTTCTCAGGCTCCCTCTCCGGAATCGAACCCTGATTCCCCGTTACCCGTTACAACCATGGTAGGCGCAGAACCTACCATCGACAGTTGATAAGGCAGACATTTGAAAGATGCGTCGCCGGTACGAGGACCGTGCGATCAGCCCAAAGTTATTCAGAGTCACCAAGGCAAACGGACCAGACAAGCCAATCCGATTGGTTTTGATCTAATAAAAGCGTCCCTTCCATCTCTGGTCGGGACTCTGTTTGCATGTATTAGCTCTAGAATTACCACAGTTATCCAAGTAACGTGGGTACGATCTAAGGAACCATAACTGATTTAATGAGCCATTCGCGGTTTCACCTTAATGCGGCTTGTACTGAGACATGCATGGCTTAATCTTTGAGACAAGCATATGACTACTGGCAGGATCAACCAGGGAGCTGCGTCAACTAGAGCTGAGCAGCCGGCCGCCCGGGAGTGTGTCCCGGGGGCCCGCGCGAACACGCAAGCGTCCGCTCAATTATTCTGCAAACAGGAGGAGGCCGAGCTCCCCTGCACGATACACCTCGAAACCCTCTCAGGTCCCGGCGGCGCGCAGCGCCGTCCTAGGTACTTGGTCGGTTTCGAGAGAGGCGCAATCGCCCGGAGTTAGGCGAGTAGACGGTTTTAGTGCGAACACCCTTGCTCCCAACTGAGCTTGCCGCTGCCGACAGAGGCCCGGGAGCGTGCTGTCGTGGCATTGCCGGCGGGAGACAACACGCGCCACCTATGGTGACCGGCAGCTCCAACGCCAGCGCCACACAAGGGCAAAGCCCCACTTGGGTGCAGAAGCGAACTCTCCCAGCACAGCGCACGCGCCAACACGTCCGCACAACTGCGATACAAACCACCTGCGAGAACCGCTGGGGCGACCGAGCAGCAGACGGCGTCGCGACGCCGAGTGCCAGGCGGCGGCGCATCCTCAACGCACACAGTCCTCAATCAGACCAGCACACTGCAGATGTCCACCGCGCTTCGCACCGGGCTCGGCTGAACCAACTTTGGCCGCCAGGCGCCGCGTGCAGGGTGCGCCGCAGCGTAGCTGCGCCGCCTGCCGAGCCCGTCGGCTGGCGCTCCTGCCACTCGGCGCCCCCCACCAGCCGCCTGTTGCGCGTGCGCCCACGCAGCGCGCGGCCAACACGCCGGGCGGCCCCCCTTCACCGGCCGGGAACAGTCCCACCAAGCCACCGCCGCGTATCGCTTCATACCCACATGGGCCTAGTCACGTGTGTGGATGTGGCGGGTACCGCTGAAACAACCGGTTAATAGCTGTACCGATCGTCGCCATCACAGATTCACCTCCAGCGTGAACAACCGCTCAACAACGGATTTCCAGTTCATTTGCGTATCTTGGGCAGTAAACGTAGATGTCCACCTACATTTGCGAATTCAACAATTCTTGCATGCCAGGATGTCATGTGTCACGACACGCTACATCAGACCACATACACACTGCGACATGTGCAGAAGAGAACACGTGGAAGGTGGCCCGCGCACGTATGCGATGTCCCTTCCGCGATCCACTGTCAACCGGCATCTGCGGCATGTCCCAGATATGGAACGCGGTCCACCAGGGTAGCACTTTGTGTGAGGCAATACGACAAAGTCGGAATACACGCGTCACTACATCACACGGCTCACGCTGACCTGACCTGACTCACCGCACCACCACCCCCAGCGACCCAGGGTGACATACAATGCGTTCGTACGTTCCTCCCACACGCCTCTACGGCGTACCACAGTGCAACCTAGCTGTTATTGGGAGACGAGACAAGTAGCATCGAGCACAACATATGGAAATTGAGATTCGACACCGTTGGGCACAGCCAGCGTACGGTCACACGTATCACACTACTTCACTCTGTACGTAACTACCGATGATCGGTACAGCGTGTGGGTTACGCGTACGACATCAGCGGACAATGGACACAGACCATACCACGACGTACACTGAGGGCGTCGACATCTGAACGCAACTGAACAGCTGCGAGGCTCATTTAACACTCAAACGCCAGACCGACCAGCTTGAGAGGACGGAGACACAAAGAGAGGGGCAGAGGGGGGGGGGGCGATATAGTCCTATTGCAGTACAATTGACAGTGGATAGCGGGAATATGTGGAAAGTAAGCAACACTCGCAAGACATCTACATGAGGATAACAACGACACCAGAGATTCCGAGCAGTGAACTATGTTAGGCAAAGGGACAACGTGGGTTAGGTTAAGGGACAACGTGGGTTAGGTTAAGGGACAACGTGGGTTAGGTTAAGGGACAACGTGGGTTAGGTTAAGGGACAACGTGGGTTAGGTTAAGGGACAACGTGGGTTAGGTTAAGGGACAACGTGGGTTAGGTTAAGGGACAACGTGGGTTAGGTTAAGGGACAACGTGGGTTAGGTTAAGGGACAACGTGGGTTAGGTTAAGGGACAACGTGGGTTAGGTTAAGGGACAACGTGGGTTAGGTTAAGGGACAACGTGGGTTAGGTTAAGGGACAACGTGGGTTAGGTTAAGGGACAACGTGGGTTAGGTTAAGGGACAACGTGGGTTAGGTTAAGGGACAACGTGGGTTAGGTTAAGGGACAACGTGGGTTAGGTTAAGGGACAAATTGAGTTAGGTTAAGGGACAAATTGAGTTAGGTTAAGGGACAAATTGAGTTAGGTTAAGGGACAAATTGAGTTAGGTTAAGGGACAAATTGAGTTAGGTTAAGGGACAAATTGAGTTAGGTTAAGGGACAACGTGGGTTAGGTTAAGGGACAAATTGAGTTAGGTTAAGGGACAAATTGAGTTAGGTTAAGGGACAAATTGAGTTAGGTTAAGGGACAAATTGAGTTAGGTTAAGGGACAAATTGAGTTAGGTTAAGGGACAAATTGAGTTAGGTTAAGGGACAAATTGAGTTAGGTTAAGGGACAAATTGAGTTAGGTTAAGGGACAAATTGAGTTAGGTTAAGGGACAAATTGAGTTAGGTTAAGGGACAAATTGAGTTAGGTTAAGGGACAAATTGAGTTAGGTTAAGGGATAATCTGGTACAACC
>NW_026062052.1:20000-22797 GCF_023897955.1 Schistocerca gregaria | reverse complement strand
ACACTAGATCGCGTGTTCGAATCTCAATTTCCATATGTTGTGCTCGATGCTACTTGTCTCGTCTCCCAATAACAGCTAGGTTGCACTGTGGTACGCCGTAGAGGCGTGTGGGAGGAACGTACGAACGCATTGTATGTCACCCTGGGTCGCTGGGGGTGGTGGTGCGGTGAGTCAGGTCAGGTCAGCGTGAGCCGTGTGATGTAGTGACGCGTGTATTCCGACTTTGTCGTATTGCCTCACACAAAGTGCTACCCTGGTGGACCGCGTTCCATATCTGGGACATGCCGCAGATGCCGGTTGACAGTGGATCGCGGAAGGGACATCGCATACGTGCGCGGGCCACCTTCCACGTGTTCTCTTCTGCACATGTCGCAGTGTGTATGTGGTCTGATGTAGCGTGTCGTGACACATGACATCCTGGCATGCAAGAATTGTTGAATTCGCAAATGTAGGTGGACATCTACGTTTACTGCCCAAGATACGCAAATGAACTGGAAATCCGTTGTTGAGCGGTTGTTCACGCTGGAGGTGAATCTGTGATGGCGACGATCGGTACAGCTATTAACCGGTTGTTTCAGCGGTACCCGCCACATCCACACACGTGACTAGGCCCATGTGGGTATGAAGCGATACGCGGCGGTGGCTTGGTGGGACTGTTCCCGGCCGGTGAAGGGGGGCCGCCCGGCGTGTTGGCCGCGCGCTGCGTGGGCGCACGCGCAACAGGCGGCTGGTGGGGGGCGCCGAGTGGCAGGAGCGCCAGCCGACGGGCTCGGCAGGCGGCGCAGCTACGCTGCGGCGCACCCTGCACGCGGCGCCTGGCGGCCAAAGTTGGTTCAGCCGAGCCCGGTGCGAAGCGCGGTGGACATCTGCAGTGTGCTGGTCTGATTGAGGACTGTGTGCGTTGAGGATGCGCCGCCGCCTGGCACTCGGCGCCGCGACGCCGTCTGCTGCTCGGTCGCCCCAGCGGTTCTCGCAGGTGGTTTGTATCGCAGTTGTGCGGACGTGTTGGCGCGTGCGCTGTGCTGGGAGAGTTCGCTTCTGCACCCAAGTGGGGCTTTGCCCTTGTGTGGCGCTGGCGTTGGAGCTGCCGGTCACCATAGGTGGCGCGTGTTGTCTCCCGCCGGCAATGCCACGACAGCACGCTCCCGGGCCTCTGTCGGCAGCGGCAAGCTCAGTTGGGAGCAAGGGTGTTCGCACTAAAACCGTCTACTCGCCTAACTCCGGGCGATTGCGCCTCTCTCGAAACCGACCAAGTACCTAGGACGGCGCTGCGCGCCGCCGGGACCTGAGAGGGTTTCGAGGTGTATCGTGCAGGGGAGCTCGGCCTCCTCCTGTTTGCAGAATAATTGAGCGGACGCTTGCGTGTTCGCGCGGGCCCCCGGGACACACTCCCGGGCGGCCGGCTGCTCAGCTCTAGTTGACGCAGCTCCCTGGTTGATCCTGCCAGTAGTCATATGCTTGTCTCAAAGATTAAGCCATGCATGTCTCAGTACAAGCCGCATTAAGGTGAAACCGCGAATGGCTCATTAAATCAGTTATGGTTCCTTAGATCGTACCCACGTTACTTGGATAACTGTGGTAATTCTAGAGCTAATACATGCAAACAGAGTCCCGACCAGAGATGGAAGGGACGCTTTTATTAGATCAAAACCAATCGGATTGGCTTGTCTGGTCCGTTTGCCTTGGTGACTCTGAATAACTTTGGGCTGATCGCACGGTCCTCGTACCGGCGACGCATCTTTCAAATGTCTGCCTTATCAACTGTCGATGGTAGGTTCTGCGCCTACCATGGTTGTAACGGGTAACGGGGAATCAGGGTTCGATTCCGGAGAGGGAGCCTGAGAAACGGCTACCACATCCAAGGAAGGCAGCAGGCGCGCAAATTACCCACTCCCGGCACGGGGAGGTAGTGACGAAAAATAACGATACGGGACTCATCCGAGGCCCCGTAATCGGAATGAGTACACTTTAAATCCTTTAACGAGTATCTATTGGAGGGCAAGTCTGGTGCCAGCAGCCGCGGTAATTCCAGCTCCAATAGCGTATATTAAAGTTGTTGCGGTTAAAAAGCTCGTAGTTGGATTTGTGTCCCACGCTGTTGGTTCACCGCCCGTCGGTGTTTAACTGGCATGTATCGTGGGACGTCCTGCCGGTGGGGCGAGCCGAAGGGGTGCTTTCGCGTCCCGAGGCGGACCCCGTTTAAATCCTACCAGGGTGCTCTTTGTTGAGTGTCTCGGTGGGCCGGCACGTTTACTTTGAACAAATTAGAGTGCTTAAAGCAGGCAAGCCCGCCTGAATACTGTGTGCATGGAATAATGGAATAGGACCTCGGTTCTATTTTGTTGGTTTTCGGAACCCGAGGTAATGATTAATAGGGACAGGCGGGGGCATTCGTATTGCGACGTTAGAGGTGAAATTCTTGGATCGTCGCAAGACGAACAGAAGCGAAAGCATTTGCCAAGTATGTTTTCATTAATCAAGAACGAAAGTTAGAGGTTCGAAGGCGATCAGATACCGCCC
This sequence comes from Schistocerca gregaria, assembly GCF_023897955.1. Taxonomy (NCBI): domain Eukaryota; kingdom Metazoa; phylum Arthropoda; class Insecta; order Orthoptera; family Acrididae; genus Schistocerca; species Schistocerca gregaria. The sequence goes on along the minus strand of NW_026062052.1, from coordinate 20,277 downwards.
TAGTTCTAACCATAAACGATGCCAGCCAGCGATCCGCCGCAGTTCCTCCGATGACTCGGCGGGCAGCCTCCGGGAAACCAAAGCTTTTGGGTTCCGGGGGAAGTATGGTTGCAAAGCTGAAACTTAAAGGAATTGACGGAAGGGCACCACCAGGAGTGGAGCCTGCGGCTTAATTTGACTCAACACGGGAAACCTCACCAGGCCCGGACACCGGAAGGATTGACAGATTGATAGCTCTTTCTTGATTCGGTGGGTGGTGGTGCATGGCCGTTCTTAG
>NW_026062052.1:7500-12500 GCF_023897955.1 Schistocerca gregaria | reverse complement strand
TATCGCTTAACCTAACTGTGGCTGTACCAGATTATCGCTTAACCTAACTGTGGCTGTACCAGATTATCGCTTAACCTAACTGTGGCTGTACCAGATTATCGCTTAACCTAACTGTGGCTGTACCAGATTATCGCTTAACCTAACTGTGGCTGTACCAGATTATCGCTTAACCTAACTGTGGCTGTACCAGATTATCGCTTAACCTAACTGTGGTTGTACCAGATTATCCCTTAACCTAACTCAATTTGTCCCTTAACCTAACTCAATTTGTCCCTTAACCTAACTCAATTTGTCCCTTAACCTAACTCAATTTGTCCCTTAACCTAACTCAATTTGTCCCTTAACCTAACTCAATTTGTCCCTTAACCTAACTCAATTTGTCCCTTAACCTAACTCAATTTGTCCCTTAACCTAACTCAATTTGTCCCTTAACCTAACTCAATTTGTCCCTTAACCTAACTCAATTTGTCCCTTAACCTAACTCAATTTGTCCCTTAACCTAACTCAATTTGTCCCTTAACCTAACTCAATTTGTCCCTTAACCTAACCCACGTTGTCCCTTAACCTAACCCACGTTGTCCCTTAACCTAACCCACGTTGTCCCTTAACCTAACCCACGTTGTCCCTTAACCTAACCCACGTTGTCCCTTAACCTAACCCACGTTGTCCCTTAACCTAACCCACGTTGTCCCTTAACGTAACCCACGTTGTCCCTTAACGTAACCCACGTTGTCCCTTAACGTAACCCACGTTGTCCCTTAACGTAACCCACGTTGTCCCTTAACGTAACCCACGTTGTCCCTTAACGTAACCCACGTTGTCCCTTAACCTAACCCACGTTGTCCCTTAACCTAACCCACGTTGTCCCTTAACCTAACCCACGTTGTCCCTTAACCTAACCCACGTTGTCCCTTAACCTAACCCACGTTGTCCCTTAACCTAACCCACGTTGTCCCTTAACCTAACCCACGTTGTCCCTTAACCTAACCCACGTTGTCCCTTAACCTAACCCACGTTGTCCCTTAACCTAACCCACGTTGTCCCTTAACCTAACCCACGTTGTCCCTTAACCTAACCCACGTTGTCCCTTAACCTAACCCACGTTGTCCCTTAACCTAACCCACGTTGTCCCTTAACCTAACCCACGTTGTCCCTTAACCTAACCCACGTTGTCCCTTAACCTAACCCACGTTGTCCCTTAACGTAACCCACGTTGTCCCTTAACGTAACCCACGTTGTCCCTTAACGTAACCCACGTTGTCCCTTAACGTAACCCACGTTGTCCCTTAACGTAACCCACGTTGTCCCTTAACCTAACCCACGTTGTCCCTTAACCTAACCCACGTTGTCCCTTAACCTAACCCACGTTGTCCCTTAACCTAACCCACGTTGTCCCTTAACCTAACCCACGTTGTCCCTTAACCTAACCCACGTTGTCCCTTAACCTAACCCACGTTGTCCCTTAACCTAACCCACGTTGTCCCTTAACCTAACCCACGTTGTCCCTTAACCTAACCCACGTTGTCCCTTAACCTAACCCACGTTGTCCCTTAACCTAACCCACGTTGTCCCTTAACCTAACCCACGTTGTCCCTTAACCTAACCCACGTTGTCCCTTAACCTAACCCACGTTGTCCCTTAACCTAACCCACGTTGTCCCTTAACCTAACCCACGTTGTCCCTTAACCTAACCCACGTTGTCCCTTAACCTAACCCACGTTGTCCCTTTGCCTAACATAGTTCACTGCTCGGAATCTCTGGTGTCGTTGTTATCCTCATGTAGATGTCTTGCGAGTGTTGCTTACTTTCCACATATTCCCGCTATCCACTGTCAATTGTACTGCAATAGGACTATATCGCCCCCCCCCCCCCCCTCTGCCCCTCTCTTTGTGTCTCCGTCCTCTCAAGCTGGTCGGTCTGGCGTTTGAGTGTTAAATGAGCCTCGCAGCTGTTCAGTTGCGTTCAGATGTCGACGCCCTCAGTGTACGTCGTGGTATGGTCTGTGTCCATTGTCCGCTGATGTCGTACGCGTAACCCACACGCTGTACCGATCATCGGTAGTTACGTACAGAGTGAAGTAGTGTGATACGTGTGACCGTACGCTGGCTGTGCCCAACGGTGTCGAATCTCAATTTCCATATGTTGTGCTCGATGCTACTTGTCTCGTCTCCCAATAACAGCTAGGTTGCACTGTGGTACGCCGTAGAGGCGTGTGGGAGGAACGTACGAACGCATTGTATGTCACCCTGGGTCGCTGGGGGTGGTGGTGCGGTGAGTCAGGTCAGGTCAGCGTGAGCCGTGTGATGTAGTGACGCGTGTATTCCGACTTTGTCGTATTGCCTCACACAAAGTGCTACCCTGGTGGACCGCGTTCCATATCTGGGACATGCCGCAGATGCCGGTTGACAGTGGATCGCGGAAGGGACATCGCATACGTGCGCGGGCCACCTTCCACGTGTTCTCTTCTGCACATGTCGCAGTGTGTATGTGGTCTGATGTAGCGTGTCGTGACACATGACATCCTGGCATGCAAGAATTGTTGAATTCGCAAATGTAGGTGGACATCTACGTTTACTGCCCAAGATACGCAAATGAACTGGAAATCCGTTGTTGAGCGGTTGTTCACGCTGGAGGTGAATCTGTGATGGCGACGATCGGTACAGCTATTAACCGGTTGTTTCAGCGGTACCCGCCACATCCACACACGTGACTAGGCCCATGTGGGTATGAAGCGATACGCGGCGGTGGCTTGGTGGGACTGTTCCCGGCCGGTGAAGGGGGGCCGCCCGGCGTGTTGGCCGCGCGCTGCGTGGGCGCACGCGCAACAGGCGGCTGGTGGGGGGCGCCGAGTGGCAGGAGCGCCAGCCGACGGGCTCGGCAGGCGGCGCAGCTACGCTGCGGCGCACCCTGCACGCGGCGCCTGGCGGCCAAAGTTGGTTCAGCCGAGCCCGGTGCGAAGCGCGGTGGACATCTGCAGTGTGCTGGTCTGATTGAGGACTGTGTGCGTTGAGGATGCGCCGCCGCCTGGCACTCGGCGCCGCGACGCCGTCTGCTGCTCGGTCGCCCCAGCGGTTCTCGCAGGTGGTTTGTATCGCAGTTGTGCGGACGTGTTGGCGCGTGCGCTGTGCTGGGAGAGTTCGCTTCTGCACCCAAGTGGGGCTTTGCCCTTGTGTGGCGCTGGCGTTGGAGCTGCCGGTCACCATAGGTGGCGCGTGTTGTCTCCCGCCGGCAATGCCACGACAGCACGCTCCCGGGCCTCTGTCGGCAGCGGCAAGCTCAGTTGGGAGCAAGGGTGTTCGCACTAAAACCGTCTACTCGCCTAACTCCGGGCGATTGCGCCTCTCTCGAAACCGACCAAGTACCTAGGACGGCGCTGCGCGCCGCCGGGACCTGAGAGGGTTTCGAGGTGTATCGTGCAGGGGAGCTCGGCCTCCTCCTGTTTGCAGAATAATTGAGCGGACGCTTGCGTGTTCGCGCGGGCCCCCGGGACACACTCCCGGGCGGCCGGCTGCTCAGCTCTAGTTGACGCAGCTCCCTGGTTGATCCTGCCAGTAGTCATATGCTTGTCTCAAAGATTAAGCCATGCATGTCTCAGTACAAGCCGCATTAAGGTGAAACCGCGAATGGCTCATTAAATCAGTTATGGTTCCTTAGATCGTACCCACGTTACTTGGATAACTGTGGTAATTCTAGAGCTAATACATGCAAACAGAGTCCCGACCAGAGATGGAAGGGACGCTTTTATTAGATCAAAACCAATCGGATTGGCTTGTCTGGTCCGTTTGCCTTGGTGACTCTGAATAACTTTGGGCTGATCGCACGGTCCTCGTACCGGCGACGCATCTTTCAAATGTCTGCCTTATCAACTGTCGATGGTAGGTTCTGCGCCTACCATGGTTGTAACGGGTAACGGGGAATCAGGGTTCGATTCCGGAGAGGGAGCCTGAGAAACGGCTACCACATCCAAGGAAGGCAGCAGGCGCGCAAATTACCCACTCCCGGCACGGGGAGGTAGTGACGAAAAATAACGATACGGGACTCATCCGAGGCCCCGTAATCGGAATGAGTACACTTTAAATCCTTTAACGAGTATCTATTGGAGGGCAAGTCTGGTGCCAGCAGCCGCGGTAATTCCAGCTCCAATAGCGTATATTAAAGTTGTTGCGGTTAAAAAGCTCGTAGTTGGATTTGTGTCCCACGCTGTTGGTTCACCGCCCGTCGGTGTTTAACTGGCATGTATCGTGGGACGTCCTGCCGGTGGGGCGAGCCGAAGGGGTGCTTTCGCGTCCCGAGGCGGACCCCGTTTAAATCCTACCAGGGTGCTCTTTGTTGAGTGTCTCGGTGGGCCGGCACGTTTACTTTGAACAAATTAGAGTGCTTAAAGCAGGCAAGCCCGCCTGAATACTGTGTGCATGGAATAATGGAATAGGACCTCGGTTCTATTTTGTTGGTTTTCGGAACCCGAGGTAATGATTAATAGGGACAGGCGGGGGCATTCGTATTGCGACGTTAGAGGTGAAATTCTTGGATCGTCGCAAGACGAACAGAAGCGAAAGCATTTGCCAAGTATGTTTTCATTAATCAAGAACGAAAGTTAGAGGTTCGAAGGCGATCAGATACCGCCCTAGTTCTAACCATAAACGATGCCAGCCAGCGATCCGCCGCAGTTCCTCCGATGACTCGGCGGGCAGCCTCCGGGAAACCAAAGCTTTTGGGTTCCGGGGGAAGTATGGTTGCAAAGCTGAAACTTAAAGGAATTGACGGAAGGGCACCACCAGGAGTGGAGCCTGCGGCTTAATTTGACTCAACACGGGAAACCTCACCAGGCCCGGACACCGGAAGGATTGACAGATTGATAGCTCTTTCTTGATTCGGTGGGTGGTGGTGCATGGCCGTTCTTAGTTGGTGGAGCGATTTGTCTGGTTAATTCCGATAACGAACGAGACTCTAGCCTGCTAACTAGTCGCGTGACATCCTTCGTGCTGTCAGCGATTACTTTT